>NW_028244136.1:0-174261 GCF_964263255.1 Lissotriton vulgaris | reverse complement strand
GGTTCATTACCTGTTAGCGCACTAGGCTGCTACAGCTACCAGAATGTTGGAACGAGGCAAAGACGCGGCTCCGACGAATATGAGAACATATCCAGTTCTTTGAAGGAGATACCCAATCCTATGCCCGTTCGAGGAGAGTTTTATAAAATTTTAAGATATACAGCCAAGCACCTTAAAGATCTGAAAAACAGAAAAGACACCCCATTACAGGGAGCTCATCCTATGTGAAAGAGGATTAAGATTTGAAAGACTGAAGAAATATACTGAATACCATAAATATACCAGCTTGGACCTTCTCCCTCATTTAGAAGGGAGAGGGTGCCAGTCACCACTTACTGAAGCGAGTAACCCCAATTAAAGAAGTCCTGAAGAAGGTGCCACAGTATCACTTGTTCTGCACCGAAACGCGTCGACGCATTTTTTACACATAGAGAATCCAACAAGGGCCCAGTGAACAACTGATGTACATGCACTATTGTTACTGTTGTTTATATTGATAAAAAAACTATAGGCCTTTGGATCCAGAGACAAACAGTGGCAAAGACATCAAGAAGCCACAGTTAATCTAGGGGGTTGTTTACTAATAGGTCTTTGATTATTGCTTTCACGTGTAAATTATGATTTGATGAAATGTCATGTATGTGTTTTTCTTTGCTTTTAATTCTAAATTTGGAGCTGTTAAATGTGATGAAGTGTTATGATTAACTGTTTTTATTTTTCCTTTTCAAAGAATATTTCTTTGAAATTTTAAACTGTGTTGTCCAAGCGCTTATCTTTTTATGCATATGTTTTTTATTAAAAATAGATTGTGAACGATTCAATTTTGGTGTGGAAATTAATATGTATTCCCTGTAGTGTAGTATACTAGTTTTCCCTGTTGAAGTCTGTATGTGTACCTACAGTGGTATGAAAGTATAACGAATGTTCCCCAGGGATTTCCTTTTGACTTATTGTCACTGTACCCTGTTCCCTGGAGATAGTGGGGTACCCTCTCTCTAGATACCTGCTACAGCTACCACCACCATGGAATGTCACCTTGGGAAAACCTGTAGTGAGAAGACTGAGTGAGGTAGAGGAACTCGCTTCATCTATTCAGGGGAAATAACTGTGAAGTAAAGTGAACTAGTTTAGTTAGTAACTAACTTATACTGAAGATGATGTTTATCTAGCTTGTTGTAGGCAATATAGGCAACGGCATTCCCCACCTTTGGTCAATATAATTACAAAGGGTCGTAGGACACAAGGGTACAACTAACTGGTGTACACTTTTTTAAGCAGATTAAAAAAGAAAAAACAGGTTATGATGTAAAGCACCAAAATAAAGATTTGAGGTATATTTATAAAACCCACCCTTTCCACCCACAACACCCAAACAAATCACCCCATCCACAACCATTGTCCAAAGAAAAATGAAGTGTCGAAAGTTGAAACACCAGTCCCAATTTCCATTCCCACCTTCTCCTCCCACGACAAAAGTCCCTCCCATGAATTTTCTTTTTAAAAAGGACTTTAGAAGAGGGCATCCTTTAAGCGGTTTATGTGGCAATCAAGTTTCTGCTCCATCCAGGACACAATTTCCTCAAGCTGTGCCAGATGCTGCAGGATGCTGAGCTAGAGTTGGCGATCTAAGCAGGAGGAGATGGCAGCAGTTAGCTGGGTGCCTGGCAGCTGAAGGTAAAAACAACAATTTATGGACAGAATGCAGAACAATGTCATACATTGATCCCAGTACAGAGATCTGGGCCTAAATCCATCTTTTTTTGCTCACCATGCCATTCCATGTTGGACCCAGCCATGTGAAAATCAGGGTTTCTCTGCGCCGAATGGGAACAGTCCAGCCCAAACTGCCAAGCCAGGTCCTCCCTAGGCTGGAAGCAAGCATCCTAGGACCCGTTTCGGGCTTTCAGTCCTCATCAGCCAGGATAGCTTGATTCCAGTGGCATGGAGAGCACAGACCCACGTTTGGGCATACCCGTTCCAATTTGTATGACAAATGCAAAAACAATTGATGGACAGAATGCAGAACAATGTCATACATTCACCCCAGTAAAGAGATCAGGGTCTAAATCCATCGTTTGTTTGCTAACCTTGCCATTCCAGTTTGGACCCAGATATATGCAAATCAGTCTTGACCCTGCGCCCATTGGGAACAGTCCAGCCCGAACAGCCATGCCAGGTCCTCCCTGGACTGGAAGCAAGCATCCTAGGACCGGTTTTTGGACATTCACCCCTCACAAGCCAGGATAGCTTGACTCCAGTGGCATGGAGAGCATGGGACCCACGTTTGGGCAAACCCGACCCACTTGGGGTGACAAATGCAAAAACACCAATTGATGGACAGAATGCCGAACAATGCCGTACATTCAACCCAGTACAGAAGTCTGGGCCTAAATCCATGTTTTTTTTGCTCACCATCCCATTTCAGTTTGGACCCAGCCGTATGCAAATCCGTCTTGACCCTGCACCCAATGGAAACAGTTCAGCCCGAACTCCCAGGCCAGGTCCTTCCTGGACTGAAAGCAAGCATCCAAGGACCGGTTTTGGGCTGTCAGCCCTCATCAGCCAGGATAGCTTGATTCCAGTGGCAGGTAGAGCACGGGACCCATGTCTGGGCATAACCGTTCCACTCGGGGTGACAAATGCAAAAACTATTGATGGACAGAATTCAGAACAATGTCATACATTCACCCCAGTACAGAATTTAGGGCCTAAATCCATTGTTTTTTGCTCACCATGCCATTCCAGTTTTGACCCAGCCATATGCAAATCAGTCTTGACCCTGTGCCCATTGGGAACAGTCCAGCCCGAACTGCCATGCCAGGTCCTCCATGGACTGGAAGCAAGCATCGTGGGACCAGTTTTGTGTATTCAGCCTTCATTAGCCGGAATAGCTTGACTCAAGTGGCATGGAGAACATGGGACCCACGACTGGGAATACCCGTCCCACTCAGGGTGACAAATGCAGACACCGCAATTGATGGATAGAATGCCGAACAATGTCATGCATTCACCCCAGTACAGAGATCTGGGACTAAATCCATCGTTTTTTTGCTCACCATGCAATTCCACTTTGAACCCAGCCATATGCAAATCCGTCTTGACCCTGCACCCAATGGGAACAGTTCGGCCCGAACTGCCACGCCAGTTCCTCCCTGGACTGGAAGCAAGCATCCTAGGACCAGTTTCGGGCTTTTAGCCTTCATCAGTGAGGCTAGTTTTACTCCACTGGCATGGAGAGCACGGAACCCATGTATGGGTGTACCCGTCCCACTCGGGGTGACAATTTCAAAAACAACAATTGATGGACAGAATTCAGGACAATGCCATACCTTCACCCCAGTAGAGAGATTAGGGAAATAATGATAATAACAGGCGTACTGGAATCAGCAGAAACATGGCCCCAGCACTGGTGGTGGTCACCCCAGCTCCCTAACCCACTTCAGAACTATCCTTCTTCTTGCACTTGGTTGCTGATGTAAGAATTAAAGAAGAACAAAAAAGTAGATTTGTGGTATGGTTAATCTCCCCAAAAATATTCTGACAGGCAAATTCAGTGACATTGTACTTTTGCAAATCAGATCATTATTAGTACTAGTAGTTATTGAATTGACCTTCCTAATCATCGTAACCCCTGTTCCATATTTTCCTAAACCTAAACTACATTTGAGACTAATGTATTATGATCAATGATCTTTCCTTCTCATCTCATGCTCATTTTTCAACCCCCTTGTTGGGCCAACTCAGTGAGATTGCTTATGACTGTATGACCTATATAAATAATATCACAGAAAATGCTAACCCATTGATATCACTATCTTAGTGAAAGGGCAGAGGAGTCTGTAAGGCTTCTTGAATAATCAACCCAAGAGAGCTCTAACGAGTACGATTAGTCAGCTTCGAGCACCTGGCTAGCACCTGGATTACATATTATTCAGAACGTAAACTTAACTTACCTCTGAGTGTCAGCAGCATGCTATTTGAAAAAAAATATTAGCATTGTAGAACACAAACACAACAAAAAATTACTTACTGAGCCTCGCAATCTCAATGCCTAGCAGGTCCTTTTCTATTGTGTCCGCCCAGCAGTGCGTCAACTGCAGTTTGGTGCACTGAACTTGAATGTTGTGGCACACACAACAGTGCACCCTCTCCCAATGCAGCCAATGCTCCTACAGAGTGTACCCGCTTCCAGGACTGCCATCTGCTGCCAGCATGGAGGGGAGGAGGTGCTGCATATAAAAAAGAAGTGCTGCCCCCTCTGCCTCTGAAAATATGACACTGGTCTGCACCCCTTGATGGCGCCGTCAACCGCAAGGTGTGCAACTAGCAGCCCCATTCGCACCGCCGCTCCCTCTCTTGCCATTCTCTGCTCTGGTGCGGGGTGGTAAAAAAAAAAGTGAAAAAAGGAGGCAAATTAAAACCTAAAGAAGTAAAGGAAAAAACAACAAAAGTACCAAGAAGTCACAAAAAAACACAAACATGGAAAATACACAAAGACAAAAACATATACAATAAAAGAAAATGAGGGGTGGATGAGTTACATGGGAGGAGGATTGAAAAGATTAAGTGTGGCTTGAAAAACAGGCACCAGCACCATGCACAGAACAGAAAGCAAAATGGCAGCACCCATGCAAACTGTCAGGTGCCATTCACGCACAGTGTCTGGTGCGAGAAGGCATCACACCCTGAATGTCAAATGTGTAGCATGAATGGGTCATTAAAATTGTTCTACCTGTTCCTTCCTTTCCTGTTTTAACTCACGTGGTCTACCCCCACATCCGCATGTCTACACTTTGGAGGTCTCTCACACTCATTGCACCAAACGGCAAGAAATAAAGGATCCCTGCTGCTGTAAGGTATTGCAGCGTAGACCAGACTAGGAGCATTCCCTATGATGTAGCATGACACCCTGCTGGCTGGGTGTGTGAGGGCCCTCAATCCAAAAGGTTGGATCCCCCACTTTCCCTTCCTTTCATATGGACAATCTAATATTTCTTCTCTGGGCTCTCCCTCATTTCTCCCCTGCAGGAACTGCATACCCTGTTTTTATAGCATGAATGGGCCCATCAAGCAGATCAAGCAGCTCCACCCACCCCCAGAATTACATGGAATCTCATAGAGTTTTTGGCCTTCTCCACAGAATTCCAGGTAGCAGAACTCCATGAGTTCCACTTAGGCCTAGTAAGAAGGGTGTATGGGAGCGACTGCTCTCTCCTTTTGGACCTCTCTCTCAAATGATGCATGTACATAACAGGAAGTGAGGAACAACCGGCCTCTCATTTCAGTCCACTCTCATATGATGACAGATGTGTGTAGTTGGCTGTGTGGCTGGACTGGACTCTCTTTTTGGATCTCTCTCTCAAATGATGGCTGTGTGTGGTAGAATGTGGGAAGTGACAAGTTACTACTTTCAAACCTTTCTCTAAAATGATTGGTGTGTGTAGTGTGTATGAACTGGCCTCTACTTGTAGATAAAAGAACATGTACAGCATTACTAGTGAAGTGACTGCATACCTGTCAGGGGTGTGTAATGTGGTGCTGCTCAATAAAGGGTACCCCTGAGAAGATCTCTGAGGGCGTCCCAGTGGTCATGGAAATGTATATGTATCAGAGTGTGGAGCCATGATGGAGCCCAGAAAGGAGGATACTCAGTAACCCACCTACTCAGAAGATTGGGAAGAACCCCAAACCCAGGCAGTCCAAAATTGAACATTGATAAGCAAGTTGAACCTACTTAGAATTGAGTCACAGGCACAAAAGTTAAAAAACAAGAAAAGGGGGCATTAGAGAAATACCCTGACCTCCTAGGCCTGTTCAGTGAGTATCACAGGGACCCCCAGGGCCACAGAAAGCATATTTAAAAATAATTTCAGCAGGATTCGCAGAGGATCAGTGAATCCAGCAGAATTTGTTTTTAAAAATGAAGTGCTGGCTCTTTGTTTACTTTAGACCCCAGGTGGGCCCGGTCCCGGGGCAATAACAAAAAGGAATGCAGGGGCACAGGCATGCCCCCACAGCTCCGGGGACT
Source organism: Lissotriton vulgaris (assembly GCF_964263255.1). Taxonomy (NCBI): domain Eukaryota; kingdom Metazoa; phylum Chordata; class Amphibia; order Caudata; family Salamandridae; genus Lissotriton; species Lissotriton vulgaris. The sequence continues at coordinate 168,233 of NW_028244136.1, read as the reverse complement.
GCCCCCTCAGAACTAAAGTTGACTTAATTCCCCAAGCAGTAGTGCACCAGGAGGGGAGTTTGCAGAGTAGTGGAGAAAGGGGGTATGGCTTCTGACCACCTCTCAGCAATCCAGCTGTGTGGGGCTTATTGGAAGCAGAAGGAGAGCTTGTTGGCCTCCAGGGACCCTCAATAAGCAAGGGTACTTCCTCCCCCAACCAGTAGTGTACCAGGAGTTGCGTTTTCAGAGTGGTGGAGAAAGGAGCTTGGTTGCGTCCACCTCTCAGCTATCCCACTGTGTGGGGCGTACTGGTGGTAACATGTGAGCTAGTTGGCCCCTAAGGGCCCTCACCAGTGTAGGTGACTTCATCCCCAACCAAGAGTGCATCAGGAGGCACGTTTGCAGAATGGTAGTAGCCTGCTATCAGAACTCAGTAATCCTGTTGTATGGAACTTACTGGAGGTAATAGGAGGAGTAGATGGCCCCAAGGACTTCCTTGGGGGTCAACTACCCCTCCTGTTACTTCCAGTAAGTCCCACACAGCAGGATTGTTGAGGAGTTGTCCGAAGACACACTCCCTTCCTCCACCCCTGTGCAAATGTGTGTCCCAGTGCACTACTAGTTGGGGGATAAAGTCCCCTTGGCTCCAGAGGGACCTTTAGGGTCAAGAAGCTCTCCTGGTAACTCCTGTAAGTCCTACGCTGTGGAATTCCTAAGAATTAAAAACAACTTTGAAATTAACTGAAAAAAACACATGTTACAGGGATGTTATAGTTAAGCTGACATTTCACTCATATAAACCCAGAGAAGTTCAGCTGGTATTGTTACCTGAGTTATCTATATCTTGTGCCCACGCAATGCACTGCTCATGACCTGACATATTACATCACCCATGACGTGGTCAGTGGCATCACTGATGACATCACTAATGACATCAGTAATGATATCATTCACATAATCTCTTACACACCCACTCACACCCCTATGGAATTGTTTAAACCCCTGCTGCCACTCCCACACAACCATTCACAGACACATTGACAGAGCTATACCAGTACTTAAACAGCCACTCACTAATTCATAGATCTACACACATATCTACTTGCTCACCCATACTGCCACTCATACACCCACTTACTCACCAAAACTGCCATTGACATATCCCCTCACATACCCATACATGCCCTCACATACTGAGTGAATCACTAAAAGGAACTACTCACAGACTTACACAATTATACAGGTGCATACCTATCCAAACAGTTGCATACACATACATTTGCTTCCTCAGTTAAATAGTAACACATACTCATTCCCCTATACAGTCACTGACTGAAGCATGTACTCATCCATATAGCCACTCTCACATTCACTCACTCATTCATACAGTCACTCATATACCATGTCACTCACCTATACTCCATTTTACATACAGTTACTGACGGGGGGATTGGCAATGCGGGCATTTGGGCATCAGCCGAAGGGCCTGTATCTCCGTGCCTTCTGTGGGCCATTTTTTTTCTCCCCTTTCCCAACCGCACAGTGAAGCTGCATTCATTTCTCTGACTCTGTCTCCGTGATCTCTGTGGACTAGAAAGGGGAGAAAAAAAATAGCCCATAGAGGGCGCAGAGACAGAGAAATGAATGCAGCTGCACTGTGCAGTGATTATCCGCTGTGGCCTCTCCTTCACCCCCTGCCCAGCAAACAATCAGGCTGAGGGTGGCTGGGGACGGGGTGATTGTTTGCAAAAGCAAAAATCGGCCTCCCTGGGGGCCAGGTGTTGCTCAAGCCTTTGAGCCATTTTCACCTCGCCCCCCCTGGGGCCCACACAGCACATAAACAGTGCTATTTTTTTTTGTTTTTTTTATTTTTAATTTATTGCGATTTTATATAGCGCGAACTTTACCAGAAGGTGTCAGAGTGCTTTACATAAGAATCAGATGCGAAACATAAGGACTTAGGATTACATGCGTTACATAAAAGATAAAAGCAGAAAAAATTGCAAATGTACAAGATGTAAAGTCACACAAGGAAGAGATACAAACAGAAAGAAAAATTGCAAATGTACAAGTAGTAAAGTCATTCAAGGAAGAGAAACAAATGGATATACTCTAAGAGTCACATAGGAATGGTAGAGAGTACAAAGGTCTACTGCATATACTAGTGATTAGAGTTATCTAAATACCTAAGGAAGGGATACGAATGGATATACTCTAAGAGTCACATAGGAATGGTAGATAGTACAAAGGTCTACTTCATATACTAGTGATTAGAGTTCTCTATATACATATATATACACTCATAGTAGATTTTCTCAGGCAGAGTTTCATTAAGTGGGGTTGGAGGGGGGATGCAGTCGCAGCACCAAGGGAGGGTGGGAAGGATACAAGGGTATGGAGAAAAGGCAAAACAGAAAAGGGAAGAAGCATTTGAGGATTGTCAAGGGGGAAATGAGGGAGAAGGCTACAAGATGAGGGAATGGACAAGATGGCGGGTCGGGGTCCAGAGAAAAACGGCCAAGGGAATAGTGGGCGAGGAAGAATGGGACTCGCTGTGGGGCCCAGGTGATCTTTGCAACTTGCACCATCTTCACCTCAGCCTCTCCCTGGCTACCATGGATAACCCAGCAGCTGTGTTTTGTGCTACCCTGCCAGGACATTGCCCTGAGGCCTGGAGGGCTGGGGAGGGCTGATTAATGTACTAATTGCAGGGGTCTCACTGCTGTTCATGTGCTTCTGAGCTGAAGGTCTGGGGGCTGAGTAGGTTAGTAATAGCAGGGGCTTCGCTGCTTATAAGGTGCTCCTTCCCTGAAGGGCTCGAATAATTTTGTGACAGAAAGGGGCCTTGCTGTTTTTTTTGTTGCTCAGCATGGAGCCATTTTCACCTTTTTCCCCCGTGTCTCCTGTGCAAGAACAGTATCCTCTCACTTTAATTCATTTCTGTGCCAAACATCTTAAGGATTTTGGGGGCCCTGGGCCAAACATATTTTTGGGCCCCTGTTTGGAACAGATTTGAACTTATAATCCCATTTCCGATCTTTGATGCCCTCTTTTAGCTGGTCACTGGACAGTGCACTACCATACTTGTCCAAATTCCTAATGTATTTACTTCTAATATTCAAGGGCATCGACGTGTGTAACCAAATGGTGTTTCATGAAAGGGCATGCCCCTTGAATGTGGGCCATGCCCCTGAATTGTGGGCGACGCCCCTTGAATGTGGGCCACTTTTTTCGTCAGTGCCCGGGCCAAATTGTGATCCCAATCTGACCCTGGTTACTGACCCATACTGCCACTCAAAAACCCACTTACTCACCAAAACTGCCATTGACATATCCACTCACATACCAATACAGGCACTCACATACTGAGTGAGTCACCCATAGAACTACTCACAGACTTACACATTCACCCATAAAGTCAATTATACAGGTGCATACCTATCCAAACAGTTACATACACATACATTTGCTTCCTCATTTAAATAGTAACACATACTCATTCCCCTATACAGTCACTGACTGAAGCATGTACTCATCCATATAGCCACTCTCACATTCACTCACTCATTCATGCAGTCACTCATATACCATGCCACTCACCTATACTCCATTTCACATACAGTTACTGACCCATACTGACACACACACTCAATCACTGACAGAGCCAAACAGACACTCACTCACCCACACAGCTTCTCACACATGCACTCACCACCCCATACAGGCACTTACTCACCCCCTCACTCAACAATACAGGCAGTCACACACCTTCTCCACCCACAAACACAGACACCCAGACAACCATAGAGATAGTCAACCAATTAGTCACCCTTAAAGCCATTCACGTACCAACTAACATACTCATACACCCACTTAGACATCAACTGACAGACAGATACATTCACAAAACAAGCTCCTGTGATTATTTTTCATCTCAAGACACTCTGCACTTTACTATGTTCTGCGATTACAACTTACATATTCGCAAATGCTTTTTAGCACCCATTCTGCAGGTTAAAGGTTTTATGCAGGTAAGGCCTGCGCTAGTATATTTGCAGTTGTTAAATAATACATGGGAACGTTTTAACATTGCTAGTTTTTTAGTTGTTGTGGTTAGGGAAAGGAAAAGAAGGATATGATATATGTTTTAGCTGTTTTACAACTGTATTAAAATAAATGGTTATATGGATGTTTTCATGCATGAGGTTCATTTTGTTTTTACTCATTTTTGTAGTACAAAGATGGATGATTTAATCTTGATATTTTATGGCATGTAGGATTACCCCGAATTATTTTTGTATGTGTCCCATTGATCGGTGTTTTTTATAACAGATTTTTTTGTAGTATACTTTTATGGTTTTTATTAACCAAATAAAGTGAATATGACTGACTGACTTATACCTATATAAATAATTCTAACCATCACATTAGCTAACTCAATATATAAATAACTACAGAAAACATTTATCAGTCAGTCAGTCAGTCAAAAATTACTTTATTTGGTATTTCATAACCATAAAGCATACATATCCAAAAACAATTTAAAATAGCAAACACTTAAAAGTTCCTTTAGTTAAAAATGTCTTTTCTCGTTTTTTCATTTACAAACTAACCCAATCATTATCGGAGGTCTAATTCTGCTTTTTGAAGTTTGTTCTCTACAGAGTTCATAAACTTTACCCCGCGGCATATCAAAATGTTTGAACCTGCTCCCATCCAGCTGGTCACAGCTTGCCTGCAGGTACGGATCTGTAGCATATTAAAAATTGGTTTCAGTAAAATGTTCCTCTCTTCTTTAGAAGACTCACACGTGCACAGGAGGTGGCACAAGGTCTCACTGTGATAATCACATAATCTACATCTTCGTTCCTGGTGAGTAACCTTCCATGACGGAATCAAGTCTTTTGAGAAATGGTTGCCCATTCTAAAGGCCATGAATTTTGTTTTTAATGATAGCCGGAAGTGCGCAGTGAGATAAGGTTGAGGTTTTAGTCGTTTGTACGAATTTAGAATGGTCCATGCGTGTCGACGTTTGGCCAAAGTCTTTTTATCTTCTACCAAAGATAAGGCTTTTGCAATTAGATTGCAAATTTTTTTGAATGACGTTGTTTCCGGTGGGTTGTTCCAGATCTCCACTATTTTTAGGGTATCTAGTGATGCTCTCAGGTCATGGCCCCATGAGTTAGGTTCCTGTTGGTCGTATTGTTTTTTAATTTCTTGCCAACATAAGTTGTTTAAAGATCCTATTTCCGATAATCTCAATTTCCAGCACCATTTCACTAGAGCTGCTTTCCTCTGGTAGATTTGGTTTTGTAGACCAAATTCTAGCCTTATTTGGGCAGGGGCTGATCCTTTGTATATGTGAAAGACAGCTTTGTATATTCTTGTCTGGAGTGCGTTTAGAATAGCTGCTTCTTTCCCATGCCATATTTCCAGTCCATATGAGAGGGATGGTAAGATTTGGGCTGTCATTACCTTTAACAGGTGGTCATATGATGGACATTGCAATTTCTTTTGCAAATCCTTGTAAGCAGAACTCAGTGCTTGTGCCTTTGCGGCAATAGTTCTTTTATGGTCTGTGAGGGACATGTTTTTACTTATTGTAACCCCCAGATATTTATAGGCAGTTGTTTCCTCAATGGGTTTTCCTTTTGTTTGCCAATTGAAGGATTTTCCACTGGTGCCCGTCAATCTCACCACCTTTGTTTTTTTGATGTTTATTTCCAAACCTTCTCTCTCGAAATAATCTGTTAGTTCCGATATTACTCTTTGTAGGCCTATTGGAGTTTGGCTTAAAACTACAATGTCATCCGCATATTGGAGGCACTGGATGCTTTCATTGGCCAGTTTAGGCGGGTGTCCATTAACATTCTTGAGTTGATCTTTCAAATCGGCCAGATATATATTGAAAAGGCTTGGGGAGAGCACACAGCCTTGTTTAAGGCCATTAGTTATTTTTTGTTCAGCAGATATTCTTCTTCCATCACCCAATTTTACCTTGGCTCATGTTCTGCTATATAAAGCCATTAATGTTTCCGTTAGTGCCGGTGGGAGACCCATGAGATCCAGTTTTTCCCATAGTTGTTTTCTGGGAACTCGATCGAAGGCAGATTTCAGGTCTATATAGCAGGCTATTAGACCGGTCTTCCTATTCCTTGCTCCTTCGATTAGTAAGGACAGGGCTGACAGATTGGTTAAGCAGCCCATGCCTTCTCTAAAACCGGTTTGAAAATTGGGTATTATTTTGTGATCCTTTATCCATTGTCGTAGTAGAGACAATATGCAAGATGAAAAAAGCTTTGCCTCCACATCGATTAGGGCAATTAGTCTGTAGTTGCCAGGGTCCATTCTGCATCCACTTTTAAGGAGAGGGTGGAAGATGTTTCCTTGCCAAGATTCTGGAATCTTTTTTTCCTTATAAATGTGGTTAAACAATGGGGTCAGGTAAGTTGCCCAGAAGTCGATATCATATCTGAATAAGGCATTAGGCACTCCATTTGGGCCAGCTGCTCCCTCCGCTTTTAATTTCCTTATTAGGCCGGTTAGCTGTTTGGTAGTTGTCAAGGGCGTTTGATCCTCTAGGGCAGTGCCTTCAGGCTGGTTCTTTTTCCACTGTACGAGGGTTTTTTCTTTTTGTTCTTGACCTTTTTTTAGGTAATTAGATGTTACTGAGTTAATTGGGAGGCTCTGGATGTTATACAAATTGTCGATATATGCAGCCCATGTTTCTTCACTTATTCCTATGTTATGTTGATCACCTGCTCCTTTCGATAATTTATTTATAATTTTCCAAAATTCTCCACTGTTTGGTAGTTTGCTTGTTCTTAACAGTTCTATCCAGATTTCCTCTGTGTAAGATGTTTTTGCTTTTCTGCAATCTTCTTTATATTCTTTCCTCATTTTTTGTATAGCGGTGTGATCTACTTCTTTTCCTAATCTTTTTTTCTGCGGCCATTTTTCTTAACTTTTTCGAAATTTCTCTTTTCTTATCTCTTAGGTTGAAATGATACCACGGATCTTTATTTACTTTGTATCCATAAATTGCCGGAGTTTTTACCGCGAATTTTCCTAGTACAAATTTATGTAAATTCTCCCAATTTGTTATGGGTGATTGGTTTATTATGGCGTTCGTAAAATTTACGTGTTCCAGTACCGAGTCCATAATTTCTTTTTTTATATTGCCTTTGCTTTTGATTTTCTTCAATTTGTATATCTCCGGGATCGCGGTAAGAAATTCTAATTGAGTTTTCTCTTCGATGTTTTTCCTCATTATTATCTCTTGTGGGGAATGGTCGCTCTCTGGTCGGATTTGGATTCCAAAATAATCTATGCTCTTTTTTAGTTCATTGCTTATTAAAGTGAAGTCGATTATAGAATTCCTTTTGCCGCTGGTAAAGGTGGTTTTGGCAGGTATATCTCCCTCTGTGTTTACGTTGAGGATTATTAAACCTAGAGATTCCAGTTCACCCCAAATATTATGTGATTTATCCTTGGTCGTATTGGCTTTTATTAAGTTGCTGTTGAAATCCCCGGAAAGAAATATCTCATGTAATTGATAAGTTTTGCGTAGGAATTTTATCAAATTTGCTGAAGTTAGTGCTTTATTCTTTTTTGTTGTCTTATCTGGGTGGATATATATGTTTATAATTATTAAATTCCATCCTGGACTTTTTTTACTTGCTTTAGACTCTATTTTGACCAGTTGTAACCAATTTTCCCCTACATCGAGCAGTTCGGTTTTCCAGTCTAGGTTGTTCGTAATAAAGATAGACAGGCCACCCCTTGGGTGTCCAAACTTTGCCAGTCTTTCTGCCAGTATGTGATGTTCCTCATATCCCATAATTTGCTTCGAGTTAGATTCCATGTTTTCTGAAGTAGTATTATTTCGAAATTACTCAGGTAGTCTATTGTCTCTTGATCTTGGGACATTTCTTTGAAGCCGTGTACATTCCATGAGCAAATCTTTATTTTTATTACTGGTTTTGAGATTAATTTGATATTATGTCTTTGATTTTTTAATGCCAGTTTCACTACATCAGGATCGATGAGAATTTAGTGCCTGTGCTACCCAAGACCAGTCTTTGTATTCCTTCTGACCCTGGTATTCCTGCTTTGTTTTGATACTGCTCAGATCTTGTTCGGGGATTGTTTTATTTCTTGCTCCTATTAGGATTGATTGCGTTTTTTCCTTTGGAATATTAGATTGGGGAAATGTATTACTTAACAGTGGGAATGGATATTTTATTGGGGTGTGACGATCTAGAGTTATTCCCCATTCTGAAAAGTGAGTCCTAGTTGAAAAAATTAGATCTGCTATTTCTTTTGGATCCCCAGGTGGTTCTACTTATTTCCATGTCTGTTTCTTTGTTTCCTTGGATGAATTCTAGGGCTTTTAGGTCGCTTGTTGTTATACCCCTTAATTTTGGTATCACTTCAAATAATCACAGGATGTTTCCTCTGTTCAGTGTATCTGTGTTTCCTTTTGCTTGATATTCCGGCTTAAACAATAATGTACATTCTGTTTCCATACTAACCGATTCAGGATGTCGGGTTTGGTAGACTCTCCTTTTTCTCTCACTTGGAACAAAATGAATATGAGATATGTTATCGTTCTGGCAGACCGTAGTTGTTGAGTCCGGTCGGATGTAATCTACCATAGATGCCTCTTTTGTAGGATGCGTTTCTTCTCGACTTATTTGTATGTTGTTTACGTTTTGCCCTATTTTATCAGTAGACTCATTTTCGGGACTATCTCTGCAGGTTCTTCCTTTATTTCCTACTGTGATAGTCAGATAAATATTTGATTCCCTCACTTGGTCTGCCTCTGCTTTTTGTCTTCGCTCGTGTTCCGTTTTTTTCTGGTTGAATGGTGGATTTCCGCCATTATGACAACTTGATCCTTTTTGCGCCAGAGTTTCACATACCCTTTCTTGCGTGTTATCCTGTATTTTTTGTTGTTCTACGGCTTCTCTACGGTTTGGTTTTAGTGTTTCATTTTTGTCGTTGGTTTTCTTTAGAATTGTCTTTTCCTCATCTGTTGGTTTCCCTTCTGTGTTTGATGGTGTTTTGATCTGGTCTGAAGGTCTTGTTTGTTCTTCTATTTCCTCTGTATTTTTTACTTTTTTTCCATCCTCTCTGGTGGAGGTATCTGTGATCTGATTAATTGGGGCAACTTTTGTCTTTTGTTCGAAAATAGCAAAGAGTTTGTTTACCTGCTTACTTTTAATAGCTTTTTTTCTCGCCTTCCTTGCCCGTTTCCGTTGTCTTATGGTTAGGGGTTCTGACATGCCCGACGAACTCATTGTTTTGTTTTCTTCCAGGCCTCTCGTTGGTGGTTCATTTTTGTCTGTGTCATTTAAAGTTTTTTCTTTTATAATATTGATAGATTACTTTTGATATACGAGTTTATTGACCTCTATGGCCTCTGTATTGAGGTTGTTACTTTTGTTGGATTTCCCACATGTTACCTCTAATATGTCTTTCAAAATATAGGGGAGGGTTGCTAATTTATCTATTATTTCCTTGCAGACACAATTTTGGTCTGTCAGTTTCTTTTTCCATTGTTTTTCCTCCTCCTTTTCTTTTATGAGGTATAACGCAATTTTTTCCAGTTTCAAATTTATCCCTGATATGTGGGTTGTAATTAGGTTCATTAAGTCTACCTGCACATCCAGTTTGTTAGATTGAAAGTTCAGTGCACTAGTTGCTTGTTGTAGACTTTTTAGGAGCACATACCCCCAGAGTGTAGATTTTCCTTCAGTTTGTTCTGACCGTATCCCTGTTGTCCTGTTTAAACTTTCTGATGAAGAAATAGTTATAGGGTGAGCGTCTTTTATTGAGTTTTTACCTATGTCAGAGACCTGGCTTTTATTTCCTGGCTGTTTGATTGGACTTGATGTAAGGATTATTGGGGAGGATATTGGCTTCATTTTCTGTCCAGTTACTTTCCTTGTATCCATGTTTTCGTGAAATTCTAGTTTACTTAAATTTTCAAGACTCAGGTGCGTTAAATCGACTTCCTTGTTGATGTTTTCTTCGAGTATTCTCCGCAATTCTGTTTCTTCGAAGATCGAGAATGATTTTGACCACTCTGTTTTTTGTGCGCTTTTCTGTAGAGTTGCTTGAGATCCCAAGTTACTCTGCGTAATGTGTACTGGATTATTTTCATCAACCTCATCTGGTGTGTTGTTTGGTATTGACTTTGTTTCATTGCATGGTGCGTGAACTTGGGCAGATGTTTTTATCAGCCAGTTTTTTATTGTCGATTTTTCTTTGAGATTAGGGCTCGTACATATTTCAGAGTCGTTACTCATCTTGCGTTTTTTGCGAGTTGTGGTCAGACCAGTTGTTTTATTTTGGCTTTTTTGAGATTTTGCGCCAATGCTGTTGTTTGGTGTTATTCCCCCTCGCTCTTTTAAAAACTGGAAATTGTACATCACTTTATCATCTCCAAATTTGAAAGGTTCCACTGAGGGGGTATATGCCTGGTCTAAATGTTCATTCCCGGTTTGCTCTTTTGGATTGTTTTTATTCCCTTGTTCCTTTTTCCCTTTTACTGCCAACCTTCTTTTTGCTTTCTGTATTCGAGGTTGTCGAATTTTTCCTGACCGCATCTTCGGTGCTTCAAATACCGGAAAAGGGTTTCCTTCCTACTCCTATCCTGCGTTATCTTTCCAAGGGCTTCCCTGGCCCGTCTGCCACTTAAGCGACAGCTGCCGTCTAGGGAGAGCACTTTAGAAATATGATCTGGGATTGGATTGGATGGAGGGTTCTGTAGATTGCTTTATTGGCGAGAACGATGAGAGTATGATTCTGAGTAATTAAAACCTGGACTCGGAATGGATAATTCAGCTCTCTCAGTATTCCTTTATGTTGTACAGTGTCTTTACTATCCGTAAAAAAGTGCGTCTCTCTTAGGTGCTGCTCTCCAGCTCATTTGCTCTTACTCTGGGCTGGTACAGAACAAAGACCAGGCGAGTGCCGGTAATTTCTGCTGCCCCTAATGCCCCAAAATACTGCCCCAGAGGTTTCCGGCTGGTCCTTTGCTGCTCCCAACGCCACTCCTTACAGGCTTGTCTGCCTCATATGCCTCATATGTCTCTTGTTAAGTCTTTACTGTTTTGCAAACCCGCGTGGCTCCTCCAGCTCCAATTCCTTCAGCCACTTCCTGCTCCTCTCCGTAACCAGAGCCTTGGGGTGCCTTGGGGATGCTTTAGACTTTTTGCTTCACTTCGCTAACATAGCTAACATAGCTTTACTCCTCTGCTCCCGCTCCGCCAAAAAGTCCTCTTTTCTGGCTTTTCTGGCTCAAGGGCTCAAGGTCTCCGGGGGTTTCAAAGTGTTCAGAGCACACAGAGGGCTACCTGATGCCCAAATTCCATTTGCCACCCTCTTGGATTGTTTAACTGCTTTGGCTTGTCTTAAATTGTCAATAAGTTTGTTTAGAAACGCTGCAGCAGCTTGCTCTTGCTACCCCCACATGGCAGCCTAATAGGTCCACAACTGCCACAAACACTACAGATGCCAGCAGTGCTAGCCCACGCTACTTGCCTCAGCTCTTTGCTCAGCTCGGCTCCGCTTTTAAACCTCCTCTGCTGACTGCCGGGTGTGGATGGCTGCCGCTGGATGCCTCGCAGTTTGGCGGTACAGCACCGCTCCGCCCGCCTGCCACTCCGCCTGCTGCCTGCCTGCCGATTCCTCAGGTGCACTCCTCAAGGCACCACGACCCGTGACCTGCAAACTGGCAAGCGGCAACAAAAAAGATCACACTCGTACTTGTCCTCGTCCGTGGCAACCAAACACGCCGCCACCTTCCCCTCTGCCGCTGCCGCCGCCGCTGCTCTCAGCACTCTACGCACTCCGCGAAAACTCTCTGATTCCGCTCTCTGGCACCACCTTCAGGCCTCTTTATAAGGATTGCTTGTTCGCTTCTTCTTCTTTTTGGTTGTTGATTTTGGTGTTTTCAGCTGCTTTTGCAGAATTATTTTGATTCCTCCTGGATGATGTTGGGTAGGTCTGCGAAAGGTCTTCTGTTTGATGAACCAGTTTTTAAATGGATGTTTGAATTTCTTGTTGATGGGTTTGATTTTGTGATTTTATGAAGATGTTGATCCAAGCTCCAATGAATCCTTGGCTCAGTTAGTCTATCCTAGACATAAAGTTAGCCAGCGTGTTTAGGAAGTCAATTTCCTCTTTGGGATTTTGCATTGTGGCTTCTCTTCCTGATGCCATTTTCAATGTCTTTTTAAGGATTGCTTGTTTGCGTCTTCTTCCTTTTGGTTGTTCATTTTGGTGTTTTCAGCTGCTTTTGCAGAATTATTTTGATTCCTTCCGGATGATGTTGGGTAGGTCTGCTCTCCCGTCACTGGGGCACGGCGGTAAGTGCTTCACTGAGTGGGTAACAGCCGGAAAGCCAAACATTAAAGGAATATAATTGAGTCGAAACCTAGTCAAGATGTACTGATGCTGGGAGCTCGTATTTTAGGTGTGTGGAATGTATCTGGATGGGAACCTCAATGAAGTTTTCATGACGTCCCTTAGGGTGAAGCGATCTTGTCCGCCTCAAGGACGGCGTAGCCAAAGTAGGCTATCTGGATCGGTTAGTAGCGCCAACTTATGTACATAAGTAATGCTGAAGTGCCACACGATCATAGACGTGTTCACCCGGCATGAACCTATGTCTGTATCTGGCGCCAACTTGATAAGTGAGCTGTGATAAATTACCACACGATCATAAACGTGTTCACCAATCGTATTCAATTTCCCGCATGTGGCGATTCAAATGCTGCAAGCCACCAGCAGCCTCGGTTAGTGCTCGGACGCAAACCTGAAAACATTTATCAAAATCTCAATAGCTCTATAACAATGCTTGTTAATAATTCACTGAAATATTATTTATATTTTTACCAAAGGTCGTGACAAGGTTGATAGTCGTGATGTCCCTGTTTATAATAAGACCATAACCCACAACCACCCTCAACCTACTCTGCGAAGAAACTGGAACAAAATCACCATTGACCAGATCTCCACATCGCTTCTTCATAACCCCCTGCCCACTCATCGAACCCCAACCAAGCAGCCATTAACCTCACTCAATGGCTAACCAACACCGCTGACAACCTAGCACCTTTGAAAAAATGTCAAATCAAACTAGGCAGCAAAAACGCCCCCTGGTTCAACGAGGATCTTAAGAAATCCAAGAAACTCTGTCGCTCCCTTGAGAAGGCCTGGAAAAAAGACCCTAACACCAACACCAGGGACGCCTTCAAAAATGCCACCCGAATACACCACCAATTGATCCGGACTGCCAAGAAAACCGCATTCAAAGACCGACTAGACAAAAACGCCCACAACAGCAAGGAATTATTCAACATCGTCAAAGAGTTTACCAACCCCACTGCCAACTCCAACGACATCACCCCCTCTCAAACCCTGTGCGACTCCCTAGCTTCGTTCTTCCACGACAAAATCGCTGACATCCACAACAGCTTTGGCAACCAACCCGAAAACCAAACCACCCAACCCTCAGCCGCACCTTCACCCCCCTTGAACATCGTCAATGACTGGAACCCAATCTCCATTGAAGACACCATCCGCCTGAAGAACTCCATCCACTCAGGATCCCCCACAGACCCATGCCCTCACCACATCTTCAACAAAGCAGACTCCATCATAGCACCACACCTCCGAGACGTCATCAACTGCTCCCTCAACTCCGGCACCTTCCCAGAAAGCTGGAAACACGCCGAACTCAGCGCCCTTCTGAAAAAACCCACAGCTGACCCCTCCGAACTCAAAAACTACCGCCCCATCTCGCTCCTTCCATTCCCGGCCAAAGTCATCGAGAAAGCTGTCAACAACCAACTCGCCGCCTTCCTCGAAGCCAACAAATCCCTCGACTCCTCACAGTCCGGCTTCCGAGCCAAACACAGTACTGAGACCGCACTCATCGCAGCAACAGACGACATCCGAACTCTACTGGACAATGGAGACACAGTCGCCCTCATCCTCCTCGACCTCTCCGCAGCCTTCGACACAGTCTGTCATAACATCCTGTTACAACGACTCAGAAACATCGGAATCCAAGGAATAGCACTGGAATGGATCACCTCATTCCTCGCCGGAAGAACTCAGAGAGTACGCCTCCCACCATTCAAGTCAGAGGCCACTGAAGTCATCTGCGGCATGCCACAAGGATCTTCACTCAGCCCCACCCTCTTCAATGTATACATGAGCCCCCTTGCGACCATCGCACGCCAACACAACCTCAACATCATCTCCAACGCCGATGACACTCAACTGATCCTCTCACTCACCAAAGACCCAAACACCGCCAAAACCAACCTTCATGAAGGAATGAAAGAGGTAGCCAAATGGATGAAGCATAGCCGTCTGAAACTGAATTCAGACAAAACAGAAGTCCTTATCTTAGGCACCTCCCCCTCCGCCTGGGACGACTCTTGGTGGCCAGAAGCCCTTGGAAAAGCACCCATCCCGACGGATCACGCACGGAACCTAGGAGTCATCCTGGATTCCTCACTCTTGCTTCAACATTCTTCGCATGCTCAAAAAAACATTTCGCTGGATCCCCACCAAAACTAGAAAAACGGTCACCCACGCACTGGTCACAAGCCGCCTGGACTACGGAAACACCCTTTACGCCGGTACCACCGCAAAACTTCAGAAAAAACTCCAACGCATCCAGAACGCATCAGCCAGATTCATACTAGACATCCCGCGCAAAGAACACATTTCTGCTCACCTGAAAGACCTCCACTGGCTCCCCGTCAATAAGAGGATAACTTTCCGCCTCCTCACCCACGCACACAAAGCTCTCTACGAACTTGGACCCGATTGCCTCACTACACGTCTTTCCTTCTACACCCCCTCCCGCCAGCTGCGCTCTTCCAACCAAGCCCTCGCCGCTGTTCCCCGCGTCAACAAAACCACAATGGGAGGAATATCATTCTCCTACCTAGCGGCCAAAACCTGGAACTCACTTCCCTTGCACCTTCGCCTCACTCAAAACCACCTAGCATTCAGAAAGCAACTTAAAACCTGGATATTCGAGAAGTCATTCCCCACCCCTCCTCAAGCGCCTTGAGACCCTCTGGGTATGTAGCGCGCTATATAAATTTCTTGACTTGACTTGACTTGTTATGGTATATGGGGGGCTGCACTGGCAGTCGTGGCTGCACCATTAATATTGTGTGATTAAAAAAAATCAATTTTGGACACATAAATTGTTTCACTAACACCACCATCTCTCAAACATGTGGTCAGAGTACATCCAATCTGACCCATTAAGTTAGCTTTTTCAAAAATGTTAAGGCCAGGGAACTGTTCCCGATAGATAAAATGGTGGCCGCAACTTTCTGTTCAGGTTCAATCCAGCCAATCAGATCATTCCCGTTGGTATGTGCCTTTGCGATTCATCACGAATTGACAGCCAAATATCCACTGCCAGATATATCACTATAATTTTAAACTTACATTTCTCAACAGCTACTGAATGGATTTATACCAGATAAGCAATAGGTACTTCCTTGAACCTACATCTACCTCCCACCCAAATTTGGTGTAAGACTGTTCAGTGGTTAATGCTGTAGGTGTGGATAAAGGTTCTTATGGGAATTAACATCACAAATGCAACCTTGTAAAATTATTTGTCACCACTACATGGGTCACCTCCTAACTTTCCATAAAAATATGACCCAGCTTGACACTTTTTTGGGAAATTTAATGAAGATTGGTTGAACGACGCCAAGTTATTGCCAAGGCAAAAAATGCTTTTCCTATGGAAACTAGGTCCTAACAATAGGTAATATATATATATATTTGACGCGGGCGCTGATCATGTGGCGCGGTGCAAGTCCATTCGGCGGGATTCAGCCAATTTTACATGCACAAAGGCAACAGTCAGTTATGAACTGAAATAAGGACGCACTCTATTGCATATATTTTATAAAAAGCTTTACAGCGGCTTTATTTTCCTTGCCAGTCCCAACGCGTTTCACCTCCTCCAAAGGCTTGATCACGAGATGAGGTAACCTGACAAAATACTTTCTTTTATGTTTAGCATGCGTTAACTTCCTGTCATTTTTTGTGATGCATTGTGGTCAGTGAAGTGCTATTGCATAAAAGTGATATGCTTTTGAGTGCTGAGTGTCAAGTGATGCTTAAAATTAGAGCGGTGCATGCAGGTTTGCTTTGACATTTATGACAATACTAATCTTTACACTTTGGTGTGTGTTATTTGATGTCAACTAATGTCAAATTACAGGTTATTTCTAAACATTTTTTAGGGAAATCATTTTTGTGTCCATTCATTAACAGTTTATTTTACTGCTCTATAGTGAGCTTAAATGAATATCCGTTACAGTTTTTTCATTTCTGGTAACAATTTATTTCTCCTTTTGGGGTTTCCTCTCTCTGGTGAGCATTTGTTCTTTGGTTTTCAGGTTTAATTTAATTGAGGTTTAGTGATGTTTAAAAGTGGACATAAAGTTCCTCATTCTGTTTCAATCCTCTCGGGTCCAGGGTTCTGAAGGTGAGAATGTGTTTAGACTCTTTTTGTCTGAGGATTTTCAATCAATCTCCCCCTCTTTCCGACATTGGGACTTGTTCCAAAACACAAAATTGTAGAAGCTCCCTGTCTCTGCTGTGAAATTTCTCCATATTTCTGGCCACTGCATTCAGGCGGTCTTTATGAATTGTGGCTCGGACGTGTTCTAAGATACGTTTTTTTGCTTCAAATATTGTGTTCCCTATGTATCTTCTGTGGCAAGGACATTCCATCATATATATTACATAGGGATTTTTGCACGTCAGATATTGTCGTATCTTCCAGGTCATAGCTTTTTTGATGGGAACTTCCTTCAGCGGAGTTGCGATTTTGCAGATGTTACATTGTTTGCATGGCCAGAAGCATTCTCTCTGTAACCATGTTTTCTTGGTAGTTTCCTTGAAGTGGCTGTGGACAATTTGGTCGCTGATGTTTTTTGCTTGTTTATATGATATGGCTGGGTGGTCCCCAATGTGATCTGTCATGGTTGTGTCCAACTTCCAGATTCCCCAGTGTTTTCTGATCATTTTAATCAGTTTTTTTTATTTTCTGCACTGTATGTTGTAATTAATCTGATTTTATTCTCTTTTACTTTTTCCTTTTGTCTGTGCAGAATTGTTCTTCGATCTTGATGTATGACTTTATTTAGATATTTTGTGACCACCTTCTTCGGATATTTACGAACCAAACAATAAAGGACCAGATTACTGTGGTAAATATTTCAGATTTTTCCTTTTCCAAAATGGAAATGGAGGTCCTGTCTAAGGGATTAACATTTTGTCCATCATCATGTTTTAACTATACAGAAACTAGAATTTACCTTTTTAATTTCATCAGGAAACTGAAATTGAAAAAATGGTTCGCTTTGAACAAATACAAAAGGATACAAAGTGTCCCTGACAACCCTACAGGCTTAACAGTACATGAAATTGACACTCTACATGAAATCCATGAATTAGTTAATCCTGAGGCATGTCATGATAATCCTTGTCTCAATCTGATCAATACAGACATTGACTTTGGAATAAGTAGTAATAGTAGCTTTAAGCCAAAGTCGGTTTTCACACCTATAATTATTAATGATATAATTAATTGTTTTGAGAGAGGCATGATTAAAGAACTGAAGGGTATTGAGAAATGAGCGTCTAATAGTAAACAAAATATTTCTAAATTACAAAGGGATGCAATCAAAAGCCTGGAGGAAAGCAGAGACATTGTTATTAAACAAGCAGACAAAGGGGGGAACGAGGTGATTTGGCCCCTTAACATGTATTTGGAAGAAGGACTGAAACAATTGTCAGACGCGACTAAATATTGTGTGGCAAATAAGAGTTATTATAACAATGCTAACAAAGATGTACATGCTAAATTGTTAGATTGGTGAGATCAAGGTATCTTAGAACAAGAGGAATATCTCTTTCTGTAT
The DNA here is from genome assembly GCF_964263255.1 of Lissotriton vulgaris. Classification (NCBI taxonomy): domain Eukaryota; kingdom Metazoa; phylum Chordata; class Amphibia; order Caudata; family Salamandridae; genus Lissotriton; species Lissotriton vulgaris. The sequence continues at coordinate 150,264 of NW_028244136.1, read as the reverse complement.
TGTAAAGATCCCATAATCCCTGCGTTATACTTATTGCCAAAAATACTCAAATGTACCACTACACCACCAGGGAGACCAATTTTTTTCTCATGGGGAAGCTTCTTGGAAAACATGTCCAGATATGTGGACCACTTTTTGCAACCCTGGGTGCAGGGGTTGCCTGCATATATTAAAGACACTTGGGACTTCCTGATTAAAATTCAGAACATTACATGGAATGAAGGCTATCTGTTGCTAAGCATGGACGTAAGCAGCCTCTATACCAGCATCCCACAGAATGAGGGTATAGACGCACGCAGACATTTCTTGAAGGGGAGCTCTATATCATTCCTCTTACATTCTGAAATGTTGTTATAAATGATTTCAATTTGTTTAAAGAACAAATTTTTCTTGTTCAACAAAGTTTTATACAGACAAACCCAGGGGACGGCGATGGGAACCTGCTTTGCCCCCAGCTTTGCAGGTCTTTACCTCGGCTGGTGGGAGGAGCAGGTTGCCCGGAACATCAAGCAGTATCAAGATCATGTCGTCCTCTGGGTTCGGTACATTGATGACATCTTTTGCATATGGGATGGATATCGTAACCAGGCAGAGAAATTTGTACAAACATTAAATGACAACACTTTTAATCTCCAGTTCACCAGTGAAATAAGCTCCGAGCAAATACAGTTTCTAGATTTTAACTTAAAAATTGAGAACAACAAAATCTGTAGCAAATTACATCTCAAGGTTACTGCAGGTAACAGCTTACTAAAAGCTGACAGTTGTCATCCAAAAATCTGATTAACAGTATACCGTTTGGCGAACTATTGAGAGCCAAATGAAACTGTAGTACTAAAAATGATTTTGAGGAGGAGAAAAAAACTATGACACTTCGGTTTAGTGAACGGGGCTACAGTGAGGCCACTATTAATTCAGCTATTGAAAATGTCTCAAAAATTGAAAGGGAAGAACTCTTTATGGAAAAGATTCAAGGAGAGTAAAAAAAATCAATGAGATTTATAACGACCTACAACACCCAAGCATGGGAGGTACGTAGAAGCCTGCAAAATTTTTGGGAAATTTTGAGATTAGATGATGTTCTCAGGGAGGAGGTTGGAGGTTATCCCTCACTGACTTTTAGGAAGGCCAAATCTCTGAAAGAAACTCTTATGTTCTGTAACTTCAAAGAAACCATTAAGTCTAATCCTGTACAGGGTTTCTTTACATGTGCTAAGTGTAAAGCTTGTAGATACAGCAGTAACTGCAAATCATTGAAATTGAGTAAGGATCAACCAGCATTTAAAATAAGAAACCATTTCAAGTGTGAAACAGAATACGCAGTTTATGCTCTCAAGTGTCCTTGTAATTTGTTTTACATTGGCAATACTATTAACAAGGTTAAATTACGCTTTTTAGAGCATTTAAGAACTATCACAAAAAATGATAAGCAATACCCGTTGGCTCGCCATTTCTTTCTAGCACACAAACAAAACCAAAATCTTTTGAAATACTGTGTACTTGATTCTGTCCCTCCGAGGGAAAGAGGGGGTTTTTCGTACATTAGAGTTACGAAAGATGGAGTCTAAAATGATAATCAAATATAATACAGTAAGTCCGTTTGGTTTAAATCTGGACAAGGAAATGTCAATTCACTTGAAATGAATTTGGTAACTTACACTAAACCTGATGATGCGTCTGCATTTGTTGCCTTTTTTAAAGAATATGTTTTTAACCTTTTTTCATATATTTTGTTGCACACAGTAGTTCCTATTATTTTAGTAATTTCCTGTATTTTTGGTTTTGTTACAGGGGAGAAGATCGTTATTCACTAATGTGATTGATATAATGAATAATTGCTCACTGGAGCATGATTGAAAGATTCACCTGAGAACGGCATATTACTCCAATATGATGAAATGTAAAAAATGTAAATAATTCATTAGAAATAGCCAAGAGGAGGTTTATTTTTCCATTACAATATTGCCCATACAGAAATTGATTTACCCCACTGGGGGACAATGTCATTGTTTTAATTTGTACATGACTGTGGGCATGTAAATAATTATTGAAAGTATTATATTATTTCCCACTGGGGGTTTTGTTGCAGGTAACAGCTGGATAATATTATGTATGTCATTTGAATTATGGTTGCTATTTCAATGATTTACAATTGCAAGATTATGAAATGTTTTGGACACTGCAAAACCAATTTGAGGGAGGCCGATATTTACAAATATGTTTTTTTTTCTATTATTAATGGGAACTCTGTACCTTTAAAAATGTAAATGGCACATCCATTACTTTACCCGTGATGAAGCAGTCAAGGAACTCTGAAATGCGTTGGGCACCCGTCTGCTTAATAAAGTCTACTGCAAATAGAGGCCACGGCTCCAGTGAGGTTAATTTCTCAAGTTACTGGTTTGCGCAATATGTCATGAGTGATGTCACTGACCATGTCATTAGTGATGTAATATGTGACGTCATAAGAAGTGCATTGCGGGCGCGCGAGTTATAGTTAGCTGAACTAACTATAACGGGGGAATTTCAAAGTTTTTGTATGAGTAAAATGACCAGCTAACTATAGCATATGTGAAACCTATGGTTTTTCTGTGAATTTGCAAGGTTTTTTAAATACTAATTCCTAACTATAACGTGTGTGAAACCTATGGTTTTTTCAGTGAATTTGCAAGGTTTTTTAAATGCTAATTCCTAACTATAAATTGTGTGAAGCCTATTTTTTTTTGTGTGAATGTTTAAGGTTTTTTAACACCTTCAGCGCGGCACGAATTCTCGCGCTGTGCTGAAGGTTCTAATGAGGCAACGGGCTCATGACGGAACCGTTCCGTCATGAGCACAGGCCAACCGACGCTCATGACGGAACCGTTCCGTCATGAGCATCGAAGGGGTTAAATGCTAATCCCTAAATAAAATATGTGTGAAAATGTAAACACTCAAACTATTTTTTTTTTGGTATGTTTTTTAGAGTGCGCGCATCGTGCGAGCAACGTGCGCGCACCCGCAAGTTTTTCTTTTTACAAAACAAGTTTTTTTCATCTCCGAGGTCCTTCAAGGACCCCCTGAAAAGGGCTAGGGGGCCAGGAAGTCTATACCCTGCCCCTTTTTCATGTTTTCCACTTTTGTTTTGAACTCTCTTCTGCCTCGGGGGTGCAAGCACTGTGCGCGCAGCTCCCGATTTAAAAAAAAAATACAATTTTTTTTTTGGGGCCGTTGGGGTCTTTAATTGACCCCCTTAGAAAACCTAGAGGGTCAGGGAGTCTGTTCCTTGCCTCCTTTTTACGTTTTGAAACTTTTATAATAATCGAGTAAAACGCCATTTTGAAACGCCGTGCGCGCTATGTGCGCGCACGTCAAGTCATGTGACTCAAAAACAACACTTTTCATTGGTTAATAGTAGTTTCTATTCTGGAATCTTCAAAAACCCCACCCACTTCCCTCACTATTTGCTTTATTCTTGTGGAAGAAGGACCCTTTTGGAGCTTGGAGCAGAAATATCATCAGGATGGCAGAGAGATAAGATTCAACATCATCTTCATCTGATTCCCACCTGGAATATCGCCTACGAGCCAAGAAGGGCAAATCTTCATTTATTTGGACATTTTTTACATTTCCAGCAGGACAAAAAAAAGTGAACGCCCCCAAGGTGAAGTGTACACTTTGTGGTACTGTCCTCTCAAGGGAAAACCCTCTAATGAAATATTCGTTCTCTATTCATACCATGATCATACACATTAAAAATGTGCACCCTGTGCAGTATGCCCGAGCTGCGACAAGAGCTCAGGCCTCTCAGATTCTACCAGCTGTGTCAGTACATCCTCAGCTCTACCTGCATCAACAGCTACAGCTCAAATGGACATTAGACCATTTTTGGGAAAAGTGAACATGCGCTGCAACAAGTGCTCTGAAATAATTGTGTATGGGGAGCAGAGCCTCAGTCTCATTGAGAACAGAATGGAGAGCCATAAATGCTCTTAAAGGAGTAATTTTTTTTTTCATTTATTTTGTTCCTGTTGAACAGTTTCCTTGTTCCAGTTCCCGAATCTTCTTTAAAAAAATAAATATACAAAACTTTCAAAAAAGGAAAAAAAAAATAAAACAACAAAAGAAAAAAAAAGTTATTTTCAGAACTCACTCACTTCTCCAAAAAGAGTTGTATTTCTAACACACTGTGTCGTTCATTTTTTTGAATGAAAGTGTAGTGTATAAATGAATGATTGAAATGACTGAGTGCATGGAAGGAAGGGAGTAAGGGAATGAGTGAGGTAAGGGGAGTATGGTGAGTGAGAAAAGGGGAGTCGAAGAGTGACTGAAAGAAGGGAACTAAGGGTAGGGGAGTGAGTTAAGGGGAGTGAAAAAGTAAGGGAATGGCAGTAAGGAAAGGAGAATAAGGGAGGGGGAGTGAGAAAAGTGGAGCAGGGGCAGAGACTTGGAAGGGGAGTAAGGGACGGAGAGAAAGAAATAGAGTAAGGTAAAGTCAGTGAAGGAAAGAGAAGTGGAGTGATGGTGAGGGAAGGGGTATGAGTATGATAAAAGGGAGGTAAGTGAAAGTAAGAAGTGGGGAGTGAGGGACACAGAAATGCAGTGAGGGAATGGAGGGACTTAGGAAATCATAGTGAGGGAAGGGGACTGAGTATTTAAATGAGAGAAAGAGAGTGAGGGAGAGGGAGAGAAAAAAAGCAGATGCACACAGAGGGTAGATGGTGCAGGCAGAGACACAGATAGTGGAAACAGACATACAGATGGTACACACAGAGGATAGATGGTGCAGTCAAGACACAGATAGTGGAAGCAGACACAGAGATGGTACACACAGAGGATAGATGTGTAGGCAGAGACACAGATAGTGGAAGCAGACACAGATATGGTACACACAGAGAATAGATGGTATAAGCCTGCAGGCAGAGGGTCAGATTGTGGAAGCAGACACTGACAGTGTACACACAAAGAATAGATGGTATAAGGTTTCAGGCAGAGGGACAGATAGTGGAAGGAGACACAGAGATGGGACACATGGAGGATAGATGGTGCAGGCTGAGACACAAAAAGTGGGAGCAGACACTGAGATGGTACACACAGAAGATAGATGGTGCAGGCAGAGACACAGATAGTGGAACAAGACACAGAGATGGTACACACAGAGGATAGATGATGCAGGCAAAGGGAGAGATAGTGGAAGCAGACATAGAGATGGTACACACAGAAGAGAGGTGGTGCAGGCAGAGACACAGATTGTGGAAGCAGACACAGAGATGGTACACACAGAGGATAGATGGTGCAGGCAAATACAAAGATAGTAGGAGCCGACACAGAGATAGTATATACAGAGAATAGATGGTGCAGGCACAGGCACTCTGTGTGATCCTGGACCAAAAGATTTAAAACAAACTATTTACCAAAACACATTTACCACACAAAAAGTTTAGGAGACAGAACACAGCCTATCAATTTCAGCAGTACAATACAGTGCAGAAACCTGAGTCATTTTGAAAATACATTTCCAATTTGCAGCATTACTTTTTGCCAGCATTACATCCAAACAAAAGACTAAATATTTTCATGAAATAAAACAGTATAACCAGAGAGAGGTAGACTGTGAGAAGAGACAGGGGAGAATATAGTAAAAGGGGCAAATACAAATCTTTAATTTACACAGACACTCTGTGTGATCCTGGACAAAAAGTTTTAAACAAAACTTTTTACCATAACACATTTACCACACGAAAAAGTTTAGGAGACAAAACACAGCCTATCTATTTCACCACTACAATACAATGCTGAAACCTGTGTCATTTTCAAAATACATTTCCAATTTGCAGCATTACTTTTTGCCAGCATTACATCCAAACATAAGACACAATATTTTTATGAAAGAAAACAGTATAACCAGAGAGAGGTAGACTGTGAGAAAAGACAGGGGAGATTATAGTAAAAATATAATTCTATAATTTACACAGACACTCTGTGTGATCCTGAACAAAAAGTTTAAAACCAAACTTTTTACCAAAACACATTTACCACACGAAAAACTTTAGGCGACAGAACACAGCCTATCTATTTCAGCAGTACAATACAGTGCAGAAACCTGAGTAATTTTGAAAATACATTTCCAATTTGCAGCATTACTTTTTGCCAGCATTACATCCAAACATAAGACACAATATTTTCATGAAAGAAAACAGTATAACCAGAGTGAGGTAGACTGTGAGAAGAGACAGGACAGATTAAGTAAAACTGAAGGAATTATAGAGAAACAGGAGAAGGAAAAAGAACACTGTTGGACAGAAATGAAGACAGTGAGAGGCAGTGAAAGAGCGTGAGAGTGAGTAACTTCCACATTGCAACTCATTTTTATTATTAACTCAAAATACACAACATATATTTCCTCACAAATTAATAACTCACCTTTAAACATGCTTTTGAAGATTGCGTACAGTGCCAAAAACACACCAGATTTCCTTCAGCAGAAACTCTGAAATGTACCTCAGACACTGCAACAACAAATGGCCCTGATTCCCTCTCATTAAACACACATATCTATGTACATACCCAATGAAATTTCTTCCCACACAAATTCAAAATCAAACTAACATTTTAATTGGTTGTACATTTCAACACTTTCAAACTCACATAATGATCAACCATCCCCCACTTCTATCTCTGCCTTTTACCATGGTAACTCTCCATAGAACACCTATCTGAACTCAAAAGGTTAAAAGTTCATCTCTCAATTTTGCAAACCAAACCAGCAAGTGTGTTTGACTTCTCAATATTCCAGCGTATCCTGTGCAATGTTCTTTTCAATGACCTTTTCTAAACCAATAGTATTTATACTTTAAAAAAAAAACGTCGGATGCACCCTAGTTTTCAATCTTAAATGATCAGAAACCACCAATCATTTCTTCTTTTTCAAGTGTACTGAATCTCAACCACTTTCTTTTCTGAACTCCTACTTTCAAACTGCCATTTCATTTCCACAACCCATCTGAATACAACCACATCTGCCTTCAAGATGCTGAAAGTCTGGATAGTAGGACATAGCTATGTTTTCTGGACTGAAAAATATGCAACAAATAGATGCTTTCATAACCTTAATTTACCAAATGTGGATATTATGTGGATTGGACAGAAAGGATTGAGATGTCACCAATTGATGCCATTGCTAAAATCCTTTATGCATCTACCACACCCTGACCTCATAATTGTGCACTGTGGTGGCAATGACCTGGACACTTTGACTGGGGTAGGTCTGGAAATGCTTTTAAAGTACACCTTTGGGCAATTGATGTCACTTTTTCAAAAAACTGCCTTGGTATATTCTAATATATGCCAAAGGCAAAAATGGAACCGGTCCAACCAATTTTGTCCACAGATTGAGAAAGCAAGGAAACATGTGAATAAGTCTGTTTCTGCTTTCCTCAGAGACTATGGTATGGGTTCTATATACCACAACAACTTGCCTTACAACATGCAAGGCATCTATAGGAGAGATGATGTACATTTGACAGATGAGGGGAATGGAGTCTTCCTTTTAAACTTTAGACTCTGCATCGGTACTTACCTGTAGGTACAAAAAACACCCAATGAACACAACGGCTCTTTTTAGAGCCAACCAACATCTAAACACTCTAACTTATTATTTTACTGTTTTTTTTACAGTATTGTTTCTGAGGTGCGCGCTCGGTGCGCGCACCTCGCCATAAAAAAAAATAATAATAATGTTTTTTTTGTCCTTTGGGGTCCTTCAGGGACCCCCTCAGCAGGCCTAGGGGGTCAGGGAGATTCTACCCTGCTCCCTGTTCACGTTCTCCACTTTTATTTCTCACTCTATTTTAAAACTACACAAAATGACGGCTATGGGGTGCGAGCACCCTGCGCGCGCCTCGCGATTTTTTTTGTAAAAAAAAAAAAAAAAAATTGTCCTTCGGGTTCCTTCAGGGACCCCCGACAAAAGCCTAGGGGGTCAGGGAGTCTCTTCGCTGCTTCCTTTTCATGTTTTATGAAAAATGTAATTCATTTGCAATGCGTGCGCGCACCGTGTGCGCAAGTCAAGACATGTGACTTGAAAACAAAGTCATGTGATCTAAAACAACCTTTTGATTGGTTATTAGTAGTTTCTTTTCCAGAATCTTCAAAAACCGCACCCACTTTCCTCACTATTTCTTTCACTTTCTTGGAAGAAGCACCTTTACTGCTGTGTTCTTCCTTTGGACTTTTTTTGTTGTTTCTGAATTGAAAAGATGGCAGACAGACAACAGGATTCCTCCTCCTCTGACTCAGATGTGCAGCAACACCAACCATCTGCCAAGAAGTCAAAAGAATCTGCTCCTAATATCCAGCCACTTTTCAAGGAAGTGCATCTCCGTTGTAACAAATGCTATGAAGTACTTTGCTGCGGAGAGCAAAGTCTGGATTTAATGGAGCTGAAAATTCGCAAACACCAATGCTCCCGGCAATAATTTGTTTCATTTAATTTTTTTTTGTTCCTGTTGAGCACTTTACAGTTAACTTTTTTTTTGTTAAAGAAAAAAACAAAAAAATATAAAATTGATAAATAACTCCAAAAAAACTACAAAACGAAAAAGACAAAAAAACAGTTATTTTCAGAGCTCACTTCATTTCTCAATGGAGAGCTATATCTATTATACACTGTGTCATACTTTTTTTGAATGAATGAGTAGAGTATATATGAATGACTGCCATGACTGAGTGTAGGGGAGGAAGGGACTAATAGAATGAGTGTGGAAAGGGTAGTATGGTGAGTGAGGAAAGGGGAGTCAAGGAGTGACTGAAAAAAGGGAATAAGGGTAGGGAATAAAGGTAAGGAGATTGTAAGAGTAAGGGAATGGCAGTAAGGAAAGGAAAGTGAGGGAGGGGGAGTGAGAGAAGGGGAGCAGGGGACGGAGACAGGAAAGGGGAGTTAGACTGAGAGGAAGAAGTAGAGCAGGGTAAAGGGGGTTGAAGTAAGAGAACTGCAGTGATAGTGAGAGAAGGGGTATGAGGATAATAAAAGAAGGGCAAGGTTAAGTGAGAGATGGGGAGTGAGGGAGAGAGAAGTAGAGTGAGGGGATGGATAGAGTTAGGAAACTAGAGTGAAAGAAGGGGAGTAAGGATTTCAATTAGGGAAGGAGAGTGAGGGACAGTGAGTGAAAGAATGTAAAAAAAGGGGGTGTGACATACAGACAGGAAGAAGTGTAGTGGGGAAAGGGGAGTGACTATAAGTAAAGGATAATAACAGTTAGGAGAGGGGTATAAAGAGGAGGGAAGGAGACTGACAGAAATGGTTAAAAACTGAACACAGAGGGGAAGCGAGTGTTGGAGAGGGAAGGAGTGGTAGAAACATAGATGTTAATGAAATCAAGGGTAAGGGACACAGAGGGAAAGAGATAGAGAGCAACACTTGGTAAGCAATTTCTTCATGTCTCCCAGGTCTGACTCAAACCATGACTACATGCTTTGCAGTAATTGTAAACACATCAACTAAACAAATTATTCTACCGCCATTTTGTAAAATAAAGTCTCACTCACACTGTGATCTTAGTTGAATAAAAACAGAAACATTTTGCACACTATACTGTAAGACTCAGTTTTTACCACAATCACTTGGCTACTAGCTCAACGATTACAATTAAAGAAGAATAGTTTCTCAAATAATTTTAATTTTTAAATATAAATTTATTTTTCTGAATTTTCAAAATCTAATAGCACTTCCAACATTATTTGGTCTGAAATTTCTTCATCCAAAATCTCCACACATGATTCCTCAAACTCATACATGTCCAACACTTCAGAAAATTCATGGTCCATTGACTCATCCAAAAAAATCAATAATAGTATCCAACGATTGCCTCTTCTTCAACGTTACTTTGAGTAAAAGGATTATTCAAATCTTCAAGGAGACTCGCTGAAATTTCAAAGGTTACTTCCAATGTCTCCTCAATTTGCTTCATTTCCTTTTTTTTTTAAATGTGTTGAAATACCTTACAAAAAAAACTTAATTTTCTCGTTTTTAGTAATAGATAATATAAAACTAGCTTTTTCACTAATTTTATTCTTTCAAATTATTATACAGAAACTTTTCACAAGTACTTTATATGATTATATCACTTAAATTTATTTATAAGAATTTATACTTATAAAATGACCTGACTGACTATGTGACTACATGTTTCCCATATTTTCAAACACATCAACCAAGCAAATTATTCTGTCAGAATTTTCCTGAAATGAAGGAAGAGATATGTAGGTGAGGAAAGAAGAGTGAGAAAAAAAGCATATAAAGAGAAAAGAAAAAGGAGTAAGTGAAACAGAAAGATTTTTTTTTAAAAGAGAGGAAGGAAAAAGAACAGTGGTGGAGAGAAAGGGAGACAGTGAGAGAGAGAGAAAGAGAGGGAGAGTGTGAAACTTCCACATTAGAAAACATTTTTCTTATTAACTTAAATTATACAACATAGTTGCCCTTATAATTTAACTACTTACCTTTTAAAATGCTGCTGAAGATTTAGTACAGTGTGAATCACACACCAGATATTGTAAACCAAAAATCTCTCAAATGTACCTCAGACAATGCAATCACAAAATGGCCGAGATTTCCTGTCATTTTTACACATAACTCCGTACATAACCAATCAAATTTCTTCCCAAACAAATACTAAATCAAACTAACATTTTAATTGGTTGTACATTTCAACCTACCCCCACTGATCTCTCTGCCTCATACCATGGTAACTCTCCATGGAACACCTATCTAAACTGAAAAGGTTAAAAGTTCGTCACTCAATCTTGCAAACCAATCAACAAGTGTGTTTGGCTACTCAATATACCAGCTTATCCTGTCCAATGTTCTTTTCAAAGACTTTTTTCTAAACCAATAGTATTATTCTTTTTTAAAAAAAACAGTACTATGCACCCTAGTTTTCAATGTTCAATTATCAGAAACCACCTATCATTTTATTTTTTCAAGTGCACTGAATCGCAGCCACATTTTTTTCTAAACCCCTATTTTTAAAACACAACTGTTCTTTTTAGAGACAGCCAACATCTTAACACTGAAACTTGTAATTTAACAGTTTTTTTTGTTTTTTTTCCAAATGACAAAATGGCAGCCAAAAGGGTGCGAGCACTGCGTGCGCACACCACAATTTTTTCAAAAAATATTTTTTTTTATTTGGCCCTTCGGGGTCCTTTAGGGACCCCCTGAGAAGGCCTAGAGGGTCAGGGAGACTACACCCTGGCCCTTTTCATGTTTCCCACTTTTTTTTTAGGCTCCCTTCTGCCTCAAAAACAAGATGGCGTCCAACACTTCCTGATCTCTACCGATTGAAATGTTGACAGACATCCAACAGCAAATCAAAATTCAGCTCGCGCACGGGAAGGTGTGCGCACCTGTGCGCGCACTGGTGCGCACAAGGTGCGCGCTTATAGATATATACATTTTTCAAATACAATTTTCTCAAAAACTACTAGAAGAATTTACACAATTTAAACAAAAGACCGTACTGAATACCAGTCCCTACCATTTTGCCAAGTTTGGTGTAATTTCGTTCAGCCGTTCGGGCAGTAGCCGTGTCTAATCGTCCTATGGAAAATAACATGGGGAAAACACGTTTTGGGACCCCCCTTTTTTCTCAGTCCCCACTGACAAATCCACCCAAAACTTTCAAGGAAAGAGCGGGCCATCTTCTTTTAGAAATTCGCAAAGATTCATCAACCGGCGCAAAAGTTATTCCCAATAGAATGTTGCGGATTTCCTATGGAAACTAGGTGATACTATAACAACCTACTGGCGACCGGCAGTAGGTAATATATAATATATATATATATATATATATCCTGTGCACCGTCTGTCTCCCAGCTCGCACGCTCGCGCAAACACAGCAAGCAGACTCCGGACACGGACCTTGAGGTATATACAGCTTTATTCACGCAGAAAGAGTCACCAACGTTTCGGCTCTAACGGAGCCTTGATCACATATATATAGCAACAGTCTCCTCCAAAAGAAAGAGTAGTGACCCAAGGGGAGATTCAAAGAGAGCACTTTATTTCGGTGAGAACTCTGGCGGATGCATTTCGGCTTGTAGGCATTCTTCGGCGCCCCTCTCCAAACGTAAGTGCTGTGTCGAAAATAGTCCTGTCTCCATGATGCTTTAAGTGCCTTGCTCCGCCCCCTTGTAGGCACAACCATGTAGTCCTGTGTGGGAGAACTACAAGACCCACAATGCTTCAATATGGTGCATCGTAGGTTTTCAGGGATGTGCATTCGGGGAAACACGCTGGAATTAGCACTGGATGACAGGCGCCAAGCACGAACCTGCCGGGAGGTAAGAAGTCACCAACGTCCAGTTCCCCCTCTGGTCTCCCCTTTCATCGCTACCACCACTCCGCACAGAGTCCATTAGCGTGGGCAGGCACAGGGATCCCGGTCGCCCAGACAGGAGAAGCAATTTCTCCCGACCGCCGTTTTCCTCCAGACGTCTTGGTGGGTGTCAAACGAAAACTGCTAACACAGTCCAACAGGAATGCTCGAGGGAGCTTGCCAGGCCGTTTGAACCACTTGAGTAGCGCGGGTGCACTAGGAAATGCGTTCTGGCATGACGCAAAGTAAATAGCAACAGTCTCCTCCAAAAGAAAGAGTAGTGACCCAAGGGGAGATTCAAAGAGAGCACTTTATTTCGGTGAGAACTCTGGCGGATGCATTTCGGCTTGTAGGCCTTCTTCGGCGCCCCTCTCCAAACGTAAGTGCTGTGTCGAAAATAGTCCTGTCTCCATGATGCTTTAAGTGCCTTGCTCCGCCCCCTTGTAGGCAGAACCATGTAGTCCTGTGTGGGAGAACTACAAGACCCACAATGCTTCAATATGGTGCATCGTAGGTTTTCAGGGATGTGCATTCGGGGAAACACGCTGGAATTAGCACTGGATGACAGGCGCCAAGCACGAACCTGCCGGGAGGTAAGAAGTCACCAACGTCCAGTTCCCCCTCTGGTCTCCCCTTTCATCGCTACCACCACTCCGCACAGAGTCCATTAGCGTGGGCAGGCACAGGGATCCCGGTCGCCCAGACAGGAGAAGCAATTTCTCCCGACCGCCGTTTTCCTCCAGACGTCTTGGTGGGTGTCAAACGAAAACTGCTAACACAGTCCAACAGGAATGCTCGAGGGAGCTTGCCAGGCCGTTTGAACCACTTGAGTAGCGCAGGTGCACTAGGAAATGCGTTCTGGCATGACGCAAAGTAAATAGCAACAGTCTCCTCCAAAAGAAAGAGTAGTGACCCAAGGGGAGATTCAAAGAGAGCACTTTATTTCGGTGAGAACTCTGGCGGATGCATTTCGGCTTGTAGGCCTTCTTCGGCGCCCCTCTCCAAACGTCAGTGCTGTGTCAAAAATAGTCCTGTCTCCATGATGCTTTAAGTGCCTTGCTCCGCCCCCTTGTAGGCACAACCATGTAGTCCTGTGTGGGAGAACTACAAGACCCACAATGCTTCAATATGGTGCATCGTAGGTTTTCAGGGATGTGCATTCGGGGAAACACGCTGGAATTAGCACTGGATGACAGGCGCCAAGCACGAACCTGCCGGGAGGTAAGAAGTCACCAACGTCCAGTTCCCCCTCTGGTCTCCCCTTTCATCGCTACCACCACTCCGCACAGAGTCCATTAGCGTGGGCAGGCACAGGGATCCCGGTCGCCCAGACAGGAGAAGCAATTTCTCCCGACCGCCGTTTTCCTCCAGACGTCTTGGTGGGTGTCAAACGAAAACTGCTAACACAGTCCAACAGGAATGCTCGAGGGAGCTTGCCAGGCCGTTTGAACCACTTGAGTAGCGCGGGTGCACTAGGAAATGCGTTCTGGCATGACGCAAAGTAAATAGCAACAGTCTCCTCCAAAAGAAAGAGTAGTGACCCAAGGGGAGATTCAAAGAGAGCACTTTATTTCGGTGAGAACTCTGGCGGATGCATTTCGGCTTGTAGGCCTTCTTCGGCGCCCCTCTCCAAACGTAAGTGCTGTGTCGAAAATAGTCCTGTCTCCATGATGCTTTAAGTGCCTTGCTCCGCCCCCTTGTAGGCACAACCATGTAGTCCTGTGTGGGAGAACTACAAGACCCACAATGCTTCAATATGGTGCATCGTAGGTTTTCAGGGATGTGCATTCGGGGAAACACGCTGGAATTAGCACTGGATGACAGGCGCCAAGCACGAACCTGCCGGGAGGTAAGAAGTCACCAACGTCCAGTTCCCCCTCTGGTCTTCCCTTTCATCGCTACCACCACTCCGCACAGAGTCCATTAGCGTGGGCAGGCACAGGGATCCCGGTCGCCCAGACAGGAGAAGCAATTTCTCCCGACCGCCGTTTTCCTCCAGACGTCTTGGTGGGTGTCAAACGAAAACTGCTAACACAGTCCAACAGGAATGCTCGAGGGAGCTTGCCAGGCCGTTTGAACCACTTGAGTAGCGCGGGTGCACTAGGAAATGCGTTCTGGCATGACGCAAAGTAAATAGCAACAGTCTCCTCCAAAAGAAAGAGTAGTGACCCAAGGGGAGATTCAAAGAGAGCACTTTATTTCGGTGAGAACTCTGGCGGATGCATTTCGGCTTGTAGGCCTTCTTCGGCGCCCCTCTCCAAACGTAAGTGCTGTGTCGAAAATAGTCCTGTCTCCATGATGCTTTAAGTGCCTTGCTCCGCCCCCTTGTAGGCACAACCATGTAGTCCTGTGTGGGAGAACTACAAGACCCACAATGCTTCAATATGGTGCATGGTAGGTTTTCAGGGATGTGCATTCGGGGAAACACGCTGGAATTAGCACTGGATGACAGGCGCCAAGCACGAACCTGCCGGGAGGTAAGAAGTCACCAACGTCCAGTTCCCCCTCTGGTCTCCCCTTTCATCGCTACCACCACTCCGCACAGAGTCCATTAGCGTGGGCAGGCACAGGGATCCCGGTCGCCCAGACAGGAGAAGCAATTTCTCCCGACCGCCGTTTTCCTCCAGACGTCTTGGTGGGTGTCAAACGAAAACTGCTAACACAGTCCAACAGGAATGCTCGAGGGAGCTTGCCAGGCCGTTTGAACCACTTGAGTAGCGCGGGTGCACTAGGAAATGCGTTCTGGCATGACGCAAAGTAAATAGCAACAGTCTCCTCCAAAAGAAAGAGTAGTGACCCAAGGGGAGATTCAAAGAGAGCACTTTATTTCGGTGAGAACTCTGGCGGATGCATTTCGGCTTGTAGGCCTTCTTCGGCGCCCCTCTCCAAACGTAAGTGCTGTGTCGAAAATAGTCCTGTCTCCATGATGCTTTAAGTGCCTTGCTCCGCCCCCTTGTAGGCACAACCATGTAGTCCTGTGTGGGAGAACTACAAGACCCACAATGCTTCAATATGGTGCATCGTAGGTTTTCAGGGATGTGCATTCGGGGAAACACGCTGGAATTAGCACTGGATGACATATATATATATATATATATATATATATATATATATATATATATATATATATATATATATATATATATATATATATATATATATATATATATGTTACCTACTGGCGGTTGCCAGTAGGTAGTTATAGTTAGGATCTACTTTCCATAGGAAATCCGCAACATTCTATTGGTAATAACTTTGGTGCCGGTGGACGAATTTTCGCGAATTTCTCAAAGTTCGTGGCCCGCTCCGCTCTGCTCCTTCACTGAAAATGTGGGGGGGGTTCATCAAACAAAGGGGGAAATGACCATAAGGGGGCAGGGTAGACCCCCCCCCTGACCCCCTAGGTTTGAGGGGGCCATAAAAGAGTCCCGCAGGGCCAAAAACATTTATTTTTTATTTTTCGATTTTCGCGGGGGGAGCGCCCGGTACGCGCACCGGGGAGCGTACAATGGGGAAAAAGAATGACAGTTTAAAAAAATGTAGCTGTTTTAAAGAAATATTCTTTTTGCTGTTTTTAATTTTTTTTATTTAAGTACCTACATGGAGGTACCAATGCAGAGACTTAAATTTAATGTACACTGTCTCCTCTGTAGATATCTTGCATGTTGTTATAGAAGTTATTGTGGTATATGGAATCCATAACATAGTCTGTCAGGAAAGCAGAAACAGATCCTTTAAGCACTTCCTGAGAAGTCCTAGGGGATCATGGGTAGTCTATCCAGCTCCCTTATGATGAAAAAGAGATGTAAAATACACATAGGAGATAATATAGTGGGAGAAATGTAGTGACTATGAGTAAACTTACTATGTAACACAAAAAAGTGAACAACTTCACAATTGACATAGCACCCCGATTTCTATCCGACCACAATCCACTTATAGTCACGCTAAAAGGGGTATTACCACAGAAGGAACCCACAAAGTGGAGCTTCGAGAAAGCACTATTACAGGATAATAACTATGTAGTTCATATGCAGGGGTGGATCCAGGAATTCCTAGAAATCAACAACGGCACTGCCTCTCAAATGACAGTGTGGGACACTCTAAAGGCGGGGATCAGAGGTGAGACCCTGAGATTTTCTTTTCAGAAAAATTCTATGGAAAGAAAACGTATCAGCGAGCTACAGGATAAACTAAGGAACATTGAGATTAAACTAACGCAATTAATACATGCAGGATTGGTCTGCCAATCTACTCAAGAGGAAGCAGTACTTGCCAAGGCAGAAATAGGCACTGTTTACATGGAAAAAATTGCAGCCAAGTGGGCTGCCACTAGGGCAAAAAGCTACGAGTGCAGTGATAGTATTGGGCACCACCTTGCTGTTAGGACAAGACAGCAGGTATCCAACAGCGAAATACACGCAATTAAACTCCCCTCTGGCGTCGAAACCACAGACCCTTCTCTTATCCGGAAGGGATTTCAGGAATATTTTTCTAAATTATATACTGAGGAAATCTGCTCCGGGGGAGATACCTTAGACCGCGAAATTTCTAGTTACCTTAGTGAGTGCGAATTGGGGCAACTCAACCCCATGGATAGCGAGTCCTTAGACCGAACTCCTACCTGGGAGGAAATCCAGGAAGCTCTCACAAGGCTACCAGATGGGAAAGCCCCTGGCCCAGATGGCATCCCCACAGAATTTTTTAAAATCTTTGCTCCACAAATTAAAACAATTTTGTCGGACGTAATTTCATCTATCGTCAATGGGCTCTGCCACCGGACTCATGGGCTCACCCCAGGATTTCTATCTTTTTAAAGAAAGACAAATCCCCCTTGGACATGAGTTCTTATAGGCCCATTACCCTCATCAATAGCGATTCCAAAATTTTTTCCAAAGTGTTAGCCTCTAGGATCTCTCAAATAGTGGAATCTCTAGTATCTGACTGGCAACACGGGTTCATTCCCAAGAAAGGAACTACTGAACACGTTAGAAGAGTGATCACCTTATTTGACGCCGCACAGGTCGCCGGAGACCCTATGTCACTCATTTTACTCAACGCCGAAAAGGCTTTCGACCGAGTGTCCTGGCGATACCTGTGGAAAGTTATGAGCAAGATGGGGTTCGGAAACAAAATTATTCGAGCAATACAGGCACTCTATAACAATCCAAGGGCTAGCGTCACCATAAACGGACTACTTACAGACCCTTTTACTATATCTCGAGGGACAAGACAGGGCTCCCCCTGCTCCCCCTTACTGTTTGCTCCATACCTGGACCCCTTTATAAAACAAATAGAAAAAAACGAGAGCATATCCCCGGTATGCTATCACCAAAATTGCTGCAAAATCTTGGCATATGCCGACGATCTTGCCATCACCTCCACAGATCCCGCCAGCTCTATTCAGGCTTTAGAACTCGAGGCCCAGAAATTTGGCAAACTGGCAGGATACGCCCTCAACAAAAATAAAACACAGATTTTGGTAAACGCGAAAATCACATGGACTGATGAACGGGTGGTACCCAATGCTAAATACTTAGGGGTCCAAATCTCACCCAAACTGGAGAACATCGTAGCAGAGAATCTAATACCCCTCGCAGCCCAAACAAGGAAAGCGTTACAACAAATAGACAACTTGCATTTAACGCTAGTGGGTAGATGCAACGTTATTAAAATGACCTACTTCCCTAAACTACTGTACTTCTTCCACAGTATACCCCTAGAATTCACCAAAAATCACCTACTTAAATTCCAACAAATTTTTTCTCAATTCATCTGGGCATACGCTCAACCCAGACGCGCCCTTAAACATCTTACTTTGTCAAAAGAAAGAGGTGGCTGGGCCCTTCCTAACATCATCCTCTATTACTGGGCATCAGTCGCGCAGTATAGCTCAGAACTGGTTATGGAATCTACTCTCTCTACAGTCGGTCTGCCCTCACCCTTCCAGATCCTAATGGGGGATCAACATTGGGGATGCCTACTTCGAGAAACAACTTACGGCTACTACAACCGGGTTAAATTTAAGACCTTATTAAATTCCTTCAAAGTATTCTGTAACATCCGAAGAATATATGGGATAGGCAGATTTAAATTTTACTCACCCATAGTTAACAATAATAATTTACCAGCTATCTTTGACACATCATACTTTTCAGAGTGGTATCGGGCCGGAATAGTTAAACTTGGGGACCTGATTACCACAGAGGGAATCAAACCTTTTGCAAACCTACAAGCCAAATTCAATCTGAGAAACCAAGACTCCTTCAAATATCTGTCTATCCATGCCTTTCTTTCCAATAAAGTCGGAGGAACCTCGGGCTTCTCAGAAGTTGAATTTTTAAATACACTTCGAAACACTATCACTCCCCGCATTGGTTCTCTGTACAACATACTTAATGGACAAACCCCCGATGACCTAGAGGCCATTGCTGCAAAATGGCACCTCAAACTTAACTCACCAGAAAGTATCTTTTACAACTCCCTCGCAGTATCACAACAGATTTTAATATCTGCCAAGCTGCAAGCACAACACTTTAAAACTATCTTCTTTCTATACATGACACCTAGTAGGATCATCAAATGGGGGACTGGTAAAGGAACATTATGTCCACGCTGCGCTGAAATTGGGGCTGACTCTGTACACATCTTTGCGACATGTTTAACTATAGCTCCGACGCTACTTAAAATACAAAATACACTTAGCGAAATAGTGAAACAGCCAGTCTCCTTAAACCCTACAATTATTCTCCTTGGTACACAATCCGACTCACCAAGAATAAAGGAAGAAGGGCTGGTATTTATCGCTATGGCAATTTGGAGACTATGTATCTCCTCAAGTTGGTTAGACACAGACTCACCCTCCCACGCGCAATGGCTGGCTAGACTGGCTGCCACCTTCCACTTAGAAAAAGCAATCTATGCCAGGAAAGGAAGAAGGAAAAAGAAGATAGGGTTGGAAATATGGGAAAGATTCTCCTCCTGGACAGAGCAATGGGGGCAATCAGGCTCAGCAAATCTATAGGAGAATGTTACATGTAAAACTTGTTTGAAACTCGTACGGCTCTTATCCTTTTCTTAATTCTTCAATTCTTCACCTCTTTTCTGCTATCAATAACTACTTTCATACATTATCTTGTACATACATAACTCAATGTATTTTTTTTTTTCTTTGTTGTTTTTTGATTTTTTTTTACTCTTTGATTAATCGGGGAACAATTAGCACCGAAGGAATACCGGGCTCCCAGGGGTGGGCGGGGTGGGGGGGCGGTAATTAAAATGAAAGGCTTCCTGATGTTAAGATTATCTCTAACTGCAAAATAAAAAAAAAAAAATTAAAAAAAAAAAAGTAACACAAAAAAGTTGCACAGTATATTATAAGTCTCATTTTATAAAATAATCATTTTGGTAATACTTCATGAATTACATATACAAATGAATATTGTCTCAAACAATTTAAAATTATTAAATATAAATTTATTCTTCTGATTCTTTTTCATAATTTAATAAAACTTGTAACATAGTATTGTCCGGTATTTCCTCATAACTATAAGTACATGATTCCATTTGTTCCAAACATTCTATAAACTGTTGGTCCAAAGAGTCATCCATGAAATCAACTTTATCTTTTTGCTCTTCTGGATTTTCCACCTTTACTTTGATAGAAGTAACATTTGCTTGTTTTTATCCTTCCATTTTCTTTCTGAAAATTGCATAAAAATTAACTATATTAGTAGAGTTAGGGTACTGTTGGCTTTAAATTCAGACAGCTATTTGTGAGTTATAAACAGTGAAGTTATCTTTGGGTAGTGTATGGTATGTGGTAGGAAGTAGAAATATAAAAAAGTGTATGTGAAGAAGCCTAATATAATTCATAATTATACCAGAGAAGTCTAACTCAATCTATAACTATAACAGAGAAGCCTATCTGAATCTGTAATTATAACAGAGGGACAGTAAATAACGGTCAGAAAACGTTTTTACAAATGAACTTAAAGTGCCCCTTTACAAATTTATAACTTACCTTATAGAAAGGTGATGAAGATAAATGAGGAAATATTTAAAAGATGTATCTCAGGTAGTTGTAGTCAAAATGGCTGTGTTTCCCTCTCATTTTTCATATATATTCATGGGCATAACCAATCAAATGTCACGAAAAAACAGTAGGATATGAAAGTAACATTTTAATTGGTCGAAAATTCTAACACTTTCATATGTGTTTTTGTCATGTAATTTACCTCAGGATATTTAGACAGGGCTACAGCCCAAATGGCTCAATGGAATACCATCAAATGTGGGATAATGGTAGGGACTGGTATGTAGTAGGGTCTATTCTATATTTGGTGAAAGTCTGTCCAGTGGTTTTTATGTAATTTAGTTTCCCACATTTTTTTGGGGAGCGCTCACCGGTGCGCGCCCCGGTACGCGTACCGGGAGTGCTACGGGAGTCCACCATTTTGTGTTTCGGTCGAATTGAGACACAAGATGGAGGACAAACAACGTTGGGAATGGGTAAAAAGGGGCACAGTAGACACCCCCTGACCCTCTAGGTTTTCTGAGGGGAGTTTAGGAGGGGCATATATGCCAAAAAAAATTATAATTTTTAATTTTGCGGGGGAAGCGCCCGGTACGCGCACCGGGGAGCGCACCGGGGAGCATACTTTGGTGAAAAGCAGTGAAAAAAGTTAGAGAAAGATAATCATTTTGAGTGATCAGAGGTAGGGTAGCTCTGAAAAGAGCTTTTGGGTACTGTGGCTGATTTAGGTACCTACAAGTAGGTTCCAATGCACAGTCTTAAATTCAGGAGGAATATTCCATTCCCCTCATCTGAGAAGTGCACACCATCTCCTCTGTATATGTCTTGTATGTTGTAACGCAAGTTATTGTTGTATATTGAACCCATTCCATCGTCTCTCATGTAAGCAGAAAGAGATTTATTCACATGTTTCCGTGCTTTCTCAAATTGTGGACAAAATTGGTTGGACCAGTTCCATTTCTGTCTTTGGCATATATTGGAATATACCAAGGCAGTTTGTGGAAAAAGTGTCATCAATTGATCAAAGGTGTCCTTTAAAAGCATTTCCATACCAACCCCGGTCGAAGTGCCCACGTCATTTCCACCACAGTGCACTATTAAGAGGTCAGGGTTTGGCAGATGCAAAAAGGTTTTCACCAATGGTATCAATTGGTGACATCTCAATCCTCTCTGGCCAATCCACTTGATTTCCACATTTGATAAATCAAGGTTGGGAACATTTCTGGTAGGTGCATACCTTTGAGCCCAGTGGATGTAGCTATGTCCACTAATCCACACAGAATACATGATGAGAGAAGGTTCTGGTGCAGTCAGATGAAGTGTGGGAATGAAATGGCAGTTGGAACAGTAGGAGTTTACAAAAAAAATGTGGAGCTTCCCTGCTCTTGAATCACAAGAAATGATTGGTGGATTCAGATAGTTGAAAACTGAAAGTTAGGGTGCATGTTTGTGTTGTGTGAAAGAAGCAATTTGAATGGTTAAGAAAAAGTTAATTCAATCAATAATGCCCTGGATAAGCTGGTGTTTTGAGAGCTCAACCATCCTTGCTGACTTAATTTCAACATTGTAGAATAAACTTTTGAACCTGAGAGTTCAATTAGGAGGGAGTTGCTATGGTAACAGGTAGAAAGGTCTGAGAGGGGGAAGGGTGTTGGTTTGAAAATAGGGAGGGAAGAGTTTTGATTGGTTAAATTGAGGCATATCTGTGTAGAATTAGAGGTTTTCTGTGCCAGTCTTGGTTTCAGTGTATTGACTGCATACCTTTTGCTCTGCTAAAGAACAATTGGTGTGTGTGTCTGACACCGGTTCTCAATCTCCCAAAGCATTTGTAAAGGTAAGTAATGATTCATTTAATTTAGATAGAGACTTATTTGCTCTATGGAGAAGATTTGGAAGCAGATAGTGAAGTTTCAGTAGTAAAATTGAATGCTTGTACATAGGACTTGTGCTGTGTTTGTAAAAAGTTATTTAAAAAACGATTTTGGGGTAAAAGAATGGCTTTTATTTTTTTGAGAAGCAATTAATAGTGTCTGCCTCTGTAAAGAAATATATTTGAATGTTTTCTTTACAAATCTCCCAAAGCATTTGTAAAGGTAAGTAATGATTCATTTAATTTAGATAGAGACTTATTTGCTCTATGGAGAAGATTTGGAAGCAGATAGTGAAGTTTCAGTAGTAAAATTGAATGCTTGTACATAGGACTTGTGCTGTGTTTGTAAAAAGTTATTTAAAAAACGATTTTTCAGTAGTAAAATTGAATGCTTGTACATAGGACTTGTGCTGTGTTTGTAAAAAGTTATTTAAAAAACGATTTTGGGGTAAAAGAATGGCTTTTATTTTTTTGAGAAGCAATTAATAGTGTCTGCCTCTGTAAAGAAATATATTTGAATGTTTTAGAATTATGTCACCTGTGTTACCTCAAATTAGGAAGCTGATTGAGATTCTTTCTTGTTGGTTTGTGGCATGTTTTTTGGAAATGCTTGATATTTACATATGCTAAAAGAGGATTTGTATTTTGTGAAAAAGTGAGGTTTCAGTAGTAAAATTGAACGTTTGTACATAGGACCTGCGCTGTGTTTCTAAAATGTTATTCAAAAAACGATTTTAGGGGCAAATCAATGGTATTTACATTTGGGCCTTATTTATGATTGCCTTGTGCCGCCGGTGCGTTACTTTTAACATGGGAAAATAGTGACGCACCAGTGGCGCAAGGCCTTCATAAATAAGGCCCTGACTTTCTTTGCTGTTGGTTTGTGTCTTGCTTTTTGATAATGCTTGCTATCAAGATTTGCAAGATAGAGGATTTGTATTTTGTGAAATAGTGAGGTTTCAGAAGTGAAATTGAATGCTTGTATATAGGATCTGCGCTGTGTTTCTAAAATTTTATTCAAAAAACGATTTTGGGGGCAAATCAATGGTATTTACATTTGGGCCTTATTTATGATTGCCTTGTGCCGCCGTTGCGTCACTTTTAACATGGGAAAAAAATGACGCACTGGTGGCGCAAGGCCTTCATAAATAAGGCCCTGAGTTTCTTTGCTGTTGGTTTGTGTCTTGCTTTTTGATAATGCTTGCTATCAAGATTTGCAAGATAGAGGAATTGTTTTTTGTGAAATAGTGAAGTTTCAGTAGTGAAATTGAATGCTTGTACATAGGACCTGCGCTGCGTTTGTAAAATGTTATTCAAAAAAAGATTTTAGTGGCAAATCAATGGTATTTACATTTGGGCCTTATTTATGATTGCCTTTTGCCGCCGGTGCGTCACTTTTAACATGGGAAAAAAGTGACGCACCGGTGGCGCAAGGCCTTCATAAATAAGGCCCTGAGTTTCTTTGTTGTTGTTTTGTGGCTTGCTTTTTGATAATGCTTGCTATCAAGATTTGCAAGATAGAGGATTTGTATTTTGTGAAATAGTGAGGTTTCAGAAGTGGAATTGAATGCTTGTACATAGGATCTGTGCTGTATTTCTAAAATGTTATTCAAAAATCGATTTTGGGGGCAAATCAATGGTATTTACATTTGGGCCTTATTTATGATTGCCTTGTGCCGCCGGTGCGTCACTTTTAACATGGGAAAAAAATCACGCACCGGTGGCGAAAGGCCTTCATGAATAAGGCCCTGAGTTTCTTTGCTGTTGGTTTGTATCTTGCTTTTTGATAATGCT
This sequence comes from Lissotriton vulgaris, assembly GCF_964263255.1. Taxonomy (NCBI): domain Eukaryota; kingdom Metazoa; phylum Chordata; class Amphibia; order Caudata; family Salamandridae; genus Lissotriton; species Lissotriton vulgaris. Next base: position 126,212 of record NW_028244136.1, on the reverse strand, counting down.
TGCTATCAAGATTTGCAAGATAGAGGAATTGTTTTTTGTGAAATAGTGAAGTTTCAGTAGTGAAATTGAATGCTTGTACATAGGACCCGCGGTGTGTTTGTAAAATGTTATTCAAAAAACGATTTTGGGGCAAATCAATGGTATGGACTGCTGTGGCCCGCTGGATGACGGACAACTACCTCCAACTCAACGCCGGCAAAACCGAGGTGCTCCTCCTAGGCCGTAACACCAGCCTCTGGAACGAGCACTGGTGGCCGTCATCCCTAGGCGCCACCCCACTCCCCAAAAACTGCGTCAAAAATCTGGGAGTCTGGATCGACGCCAATCTTAGCTTCCAGTCCCACACCAAAAAGGTGGCAGCCACCTGCATAGGCCTTCTAAGGAACCTCAGGCCCATACTCGGGCTCTTCGATTCTAAGGCTCGCCAGCTTATCGTCCAGGCCACCATCCTATCGCGCCTGGACTACGCTAACGTCCTCCTTCTGGGAGCCAATAAATCGGAAATTGCTAGGTTCCAACGCATCCAAAATGCGGCAGCCAGAACGCTGGTCGGCCTCCCACGCAGATGCTCAGCCAGAGCTACCATCCGTAAGCTCCACTGGCTGCCCGTGGACCGTCGAATTCAATTCAAGGCCCTAGTCACACTCTTCAAGATCGTTAAATTAGGAAATCCCCCTCTGCTTCGCAACCTTGCCCAACCTTACGTTCCTGGCCGTGCTCTGCGCTCTGCCAGCCAACTCCTCCTGACTATCCCTCGGACCCGGCTCTGCCGAACTGGAGGCCGTTCCTTCAGCGTCCTTGGCCCCAAACTGTGGAACGATCTCCCCCTCAGCATTCGTTCCATCGATTCCCTTCCAGTATTCCGCAAAGCAATTAAAACTCATCTCTTCCCCGCCCCCTAGTTTCCCCTTCTCCCCATCTCCCCTCAGTCTGTGCACCTGTTCTCAGCGCCGGGACACCCCTTTGCCGGGGTATCTGTTGCGCTTCACCAAATCCTGAAATGAAAAAAAAAATTTACATTTGGGCCTTATTTATGATTGCCTTGTGCCACCGGTGCGTCACTTTTAACATCTGGAAAAAAATGACAGACCGGTGGCGCAAGGCCTTCATAAATAAGGCCCTGAGTTTCTTTGCTGTTGGTTTGTGTCTTGCTTTTTGATAATGCTTGCTATTAACATTTACAAGATAGAGGATTTGTATTTTGTGAAACAGTGAGGTTTCAGTAGTGAAATTGAATGCTTGTACATAGGACCTGCGCTGTATTTCTAAAATATTATTCAAAAAACGATTTTAGGGGAAAATCAATGGTATTTACATTTGGGCCTTATTTATGATTGCCTTGTTGCGCTGGTGCGTCACTTTTAACATGGGAAAAAATGACGCACCGGTGGCGCAAGGCCTTCATAAATAAGGCCCTGAGTTTTTTTGCTGTTGGTTTGTGTGTTGCTTTTTGATAATGCTTGTTATCAAGATTTGCAAGATAGAGGATTTGTATTTTTTGAAATAGTGAGGTTTCAGTAGTGAAATTGAATGCTTGTACATAGGACCTGCGCTGTGTTTCTAAAATGTTATTCAAAAACCTATTTTGGGGGCAAATCAATAGTACTATCTAATCCTTGTCAATAATGTAAAACCAATTCATGTGCTCAAAATATTTTTTTCGAATAAAATTTAACAAACAGAGATAAAGTCATATGTAAAAGCATTATAGTGTTTATATTGTTTACTTATTGTCATTGCTTTGTTGTTTGGTATTAGTGGTCTATATTGTGGTTTTTTTTTTACCACAGATTTAAATCAACATTTCAATTGTAAGGAAATATGCCCTCAAGCCAGAGGAGAAGGAAAGATGCTATGCGAAAAAAACCAAAAAGAGCAACTGAATTAAAGCAGTGTCCTACAACAAATACTACAAAAAACGTCAATAAAGCTCCTGGTAAGACAACGAAGTCCTTTCTTCGGAATATATCTCGATGAAAAAAAAATGATTATGTAACAAAAAAATTGATGTTTTCAAATCAAACAGTATTTCCAAAAGGGTAATTAATCGAACTAATTTTTGTAAAGTTTTTTTGGGAGAATGGATGCACAGTTCAAGTTGTGAGCCATTTTTTAATGAGGAGAGTTACTTTCAGGAGAATGATTTAGTGCATGCAGTTGACACCAGTGGTCGAGCATATGAGGTGAAAGATGGTTGTCCGATTGAAAAAGAGAAACTTGTGTCTCGAGATGTAGAAGAGGTATTAAGTGAAGAAGTTTTAGGAAGACGTACTAAGGGTCCAGTGTACAATTGGAAGTGTAGTAGTATTTGTAGTGTGCGACAGGATTCTATCGATGTGCTTCGTAATTACTTATGTACATATAGTAAGAAAAGTCTAAAACAAAAAATGAAGATGTTGCAAGACTTAGATCCTTGCAGAGTGAGAGAAAACACAGGTTTGCATGGACATTCATTGGCTTTTCTTTCTAGAAAAGTAAGTCAAAGTGTTTTTCATCATTTTAGGATGTTAGCAGTGCATCATATCAAAATGAGGAAATTAGTGAGAAGGTTGTATTTTGCAAAAAGTCCAGCACTTAAGCTTAAACAGTTAAACAGTGCTCTTTTGCATGGAACTGAATTAGATGTGAAGAAGATTTGTGAAGAAATTGAGATTTGTTATTTTTGTGAAAAAGAGGACAGTGTAGAAATTGACACAGTAATACAAGATAATGTGGAAGGCAATGTACAGATTTCAAGTACAGAAAAGTTTGACCAGGAAATTAGCAAATTTCAGTTGAAATCAAGTGAAAGGCCTAATTTTACTTGTGTGTGTTGTCGACGGACTCATTATAAGATTCAGACTAGGTTAGTTGATTTATATGCAAAAAGTGAAATGGAAAATAATACTGAATGGAGGTATTTTGCAACTTATTTGTCGGTGGAGAATTCTTTTGATTTGAGTTTTGATCAGCGTATTTGTAAATATTGTTATAATAAATTAAATGAAAACAGAATGTCTGCTAGAGCTGTTTATAATAATTTGAAGTTGGTAGACATTCCTTCTGAATTGATGGATTTAAATACATATGAATCTATTTTGATTCAATGTGTCCATCCTTTTCGGGCAATTGTTCGCATGGAGCCTAAGACAGGGAAATTGCCTCCTTCAGATTTACAGAGAGGATTAAAGGGAAGAGTTGTTTATTTGCCTCTAGATTTCAAGAAAAATATTGATATAATTGGTGTAGAAAAAGTGGAAGAGGAACCTTTAGTTATTCTAGTTAATGGGGTTTCGACAAAGAGTAAGAAAATCTGGCAAGATTTAGTGGATGTTAGGAAAGTCAAAAAGGCAACGTTGTATTTGGTCAAAAACATTGAGCACTACAAACATGTATGTGTTGAAGCAGAGGAAATAGTTGCAGAGGAAGACAGTGATTGTTCAGTCGGCCAAATTGAAAAAGTTGATGTGTCTAGAGGTGAAGAAATATATGAACATTATACTGTTCATCCTTTGCTTTCCAAAGAAGTAATGGGGAATGCAATTGACTTGTTTCAAATGAAAGCAGCAAAAGGAAGTCCCATTAGTGTATGGGAAGAAAGTTTGAAAGCTCGTTGTTTTCCACAGCTATTTCCAACCGGTCGAGGTGGACGATATGACGATCGACCAGTTCAAATTCCTGCTTCTGAATACCGGACTTTAAGATTATATGCTGAAGATTCGAGGTTTCGTCAATGCATTCCATATTTGTTTCATCCACTGTATGAAAGCAACTTGTCTGGACTTTCATATGCAGTAAATCATATACTGAAAAGTGGAGCACATCTGCAAAATGTTTCGGCACAGGACTTTATGGAGAAAGTCAATCTGCAAGATAATATTTTGGAATCTCATCTAATCAATCGTATGGCATGTCAGCGTGGTACAAACGAGTATTGGTACCGTCGTCATGGGGAATTGAAATGTATGCTAAGTAACTTAGGAACTCCTACATGGTTCCTCACTCTGTTAGCTTAGCTGTGCTGAGTATGCATGGGATGACTTACTTGAATTTCCACGCGAGGCAAATGCTAATATACAAAATATAGAATTGAAAACACCAGGAGAACTGTGTTCTTTGGATCCAGTGAATGTATGCAGATATTTCAATCATAGATTTGAACCTATGATGTCTGTTATTACCAATAAAAAAATCCTCCTCTTGGTGAGGTTTTGGATTTCTTTTGGAGAAAGGAGTATCAAGCGAGAGGTGCTCCTCATATACATATGTTGTTATTGATTAAAGATGCACCCAAATTTGGATCAGATTCGGATGAAACAGTGATGAGTTTCATTGACGAGTATTCAACATGTGCTGTTCCAAAAAGTACTGAAGAAAACAATTTAAGGCAACAAGTTGTACGCTTCCAATCCCATCGTTGTGGGAAGTACCGTCGTCGAAAATTCAAAAACAAGGAAAAGTTCTACATAAAATGTCGTTTTGCGTTTCCACGACCAGTGATTTCTAAGGGAAGAGTAAATAATTTGATGTCATTTCTACGACATACTGTGACGAGGAATTCACCCAAAAATACATACAATTTAAAAAGAAACGAAGAGTCCAAGTACATCAATGACTACAACCCAGTGATTTTGTCCATGTGCAATGCTAACATGGATATTCAGTTCGTTGCTGACAACTCTATTGCTGTGGCTTGATATGTGACATCTTACATCACAAAAAAAGAAAAGACAGAACTAAAGGAAATGTGGGAGGACATTTCACATGAAAAGAGTCTAAGCAAGAAATTATACAGTTACAGTCTGAAGATGTTGTCGCATCGAGAAATTAGAGCATATGAATGTTCTGATCGGTTATCATCAGCAAGTCTCTATGCCAAATCTAGAACAATCATTTGGGTGAGTCTAGGTCTTGCTGCAACACGAAACCGAGTTTTGAAATCTGTACTAGAAATTGAGTATTTGGCGAAGAAAGAACCAAATAGTACAGATATTTTGAAGACAAACATGTTGGATACATACTATCCAAATAGAAGTAGTCACCTTGAGAACACTTGTTTGTATGAAGTTCTGCAAAACTATAGTTATAAAAGGAACATCACAGAAGATACCAATAATGGAAAATATGCTGTCATTGGAAATGAAGGATGTCTAGTGAAGCAGAAAAAAGGCCATTTGATTAATCATCGAAAATTGAGTTGTGAATCTCCAGACAAAATAGAATTTTACTATTTAGCTCTTTTGCAACTCTTTAAGCCATGGCGTACAGAAGAGGAACTACTTGGAGATTTTCTCTGTTAGGAAGATTCTTTTAATGCAACCAAGGATAGCATAGAATGTCCTGTTTTTCCAAATTATCTGCAAATGTTGAACGAAGAAATAGAGCAAGAAGCCACAATTGCTGAAGAGATTTCCAGAAACAGTTCTCAAGATAGTCAGAGTTCTACTTCATAGTGGGGTAGGGTTAGTTCCATCGCCCACCCTGGACTCTGTCCTGTGTGTCTTTCCGCCCATCTCTCCGGCCACATCTCTGGCACTTTTGACTAATCTTAAATCAGGGTCACCGTTAGACCCCTGCCCGGCCAAATTTCTGGCAAGGATGGCGGAGGTGGTAAACCCAGTGGTTAATCCACTTTTGAATGGCTCCTTGAGGGAGGGGATGGTCCCGCAAGCTTGGAAGCAGGCTATGGTGATCCCCCTCCTCAAAAAGCCGGGCCGAGACCCCGAGGTGCTGGCCAATCACAGGCCTATCTCGCTTCTTCCAGCGCTGGCAAAAATTACGGAAAAACACGTACACAGCGTGCTATCTGCTTTTTTGGAGACGAACAATTTGTTGCACCCTTCGCAATCTGGTTTTTGGCCCAATTTGAGCACCGAGACGGTGCTTTTAGAAGTGTCTGAGGCCATCAAGGAGGTTCTGGACTCTGGAGGTAAAGCCATGCTTGTCATGCTTGATCTGTCGGCGGCTTTTGACGGTGTTCAGCTGGTTTGCATCTTTCTTAACGGGCCACCGACAAACGGTCTGGGTCCCCCCTAGCTCCGCTGAGATGCCGCCATTGGGAGTCGGAGTTCTGCAGGGTTCTGTGTTGAGCCCGACTCTTTTTAACATCTTTATGACCCCTTTGGCGGCACTGGCGGAGTCTTTTGGGGCCCAGATCGTTTCCTACGCCGATGACACTCAGCTGCTCTTCACGTGTAAGAAAGGGGAGGATTTCGATGGAGAGAGCATTCAGGATTGTCTCGGGCGGTCTTTAATTGGTTTCAGCAGAACAGCCTCAAATGCAACTCCGACAAGCCGGAGGTGCTGTTCTTTGGCTGTACCTCTGACCCAAATTGGCAGGCATGGTGGCCGAATGACATATTTCCTCCAGCTCAGGCATCCCAGGTGGCAGAAAACCTGGGAGTTAAGATTGACAACAATCTGACAATGAGATCTCAGATCCTCGGCCTCATGGGCACATGTTTTGGCATTCTAAGGATGATACGGAAGTTCCTCCCTTTGCTCACTGAAGAGCATAGGAAGATTACCATGCACGCTTTGATTGGCTCCAGATTAGACTATGCCAATGTTCTCTATTTGGGTCTTCCAGATTATCTTGTGCAGCGACTTCAGGTCGTGCAGAATTCTGTGGCGCGTGCCATTTCTGGCCTCCGCAGGCGAGCTAGAGTGACTGGCCTGTTACAGTCATTCCATTGGCTGCCTATCCGGCAGCGGATAGTTTTTAAGGTGCTGACTCTGGCTCATAAGGTGCTCTTTGGCTTGGGAGCAAAATACCTTCAGCGCAGGCTTGTTTTCTATCGCCCTACCAGAGCTCTGCGGTCGGAGTCTCTGTCTCTTGCGGTGGTCCCCCGGGTTAGGAGGGCCGGGTCGGGGGGTGCTCCTTTAGTGTGAGGGCGCCCCAGCTTTGGAACACTCTGCCATTGGCCTTAGGTAGCACCTCTAATCTGCTGTCCTTTAGGAAAGGCTTAAAAACTTGGCTTTTTACCCTTTAGTTATGTTATCTTGCTCTATGAAAGTTCTTTATCTGCTATGTTTTCCTTTTATAAGCTGCCAACTCAAAGCGCCGGGACACTCCGTTGGAGTAGCCGTGCGCTATAGAAATAAAATATAACATAACATAACATAACATAACATAACATAACATAACATAACATAACATAACATAACATTGAGCCAGGATCCACTAGGAGGACCAATTATCCAAAATGAAGCTGCCACTGCCATGGATGAGGCGGAAAGAGCTATGGAACAAGCTCAAGAGGATGTAGTTAACTTTGGTAAAGCAACTAAACGTTGAGCAGAAAAAGATATATGATGAAGTCACAGAACAGATTGAACATGGATTCCGACATGAGAAAAAAGAGTGCTCATGTACATCATTTGAGCCTGTCTGACTGTACGTAAGTGGAGAAGCGGGGACAGGAAAACGTTTTCTGATTAAAGCAATTGCAACTTATCTGCAGAAAAGGACTGATTCACCGCTGTCTTGTGTTGTAACCGCTCCAACTGGACTGGCAGCACATAACAATAAAGGGATTACTCTTCATCGTTTACTGATGCTGCCAGTTGAGCATGATAATAAATTGCATTACAACAAGTTATCTGGAGATGCGTGTTCTGAAGTTTCCAGAGTCCTGAAGAAAATGAAACTTCTTATCATTGATGAAGTAAGCATGGTCTCAAATCTAATGCTTGCTTTTGTGCATTTGAGAATGCAAGAAATTCTTAGAACAGAGTATGATGTGTTATTTGGAGGAAAACACATTATTGTTTTTGGAGATCTATTGCAGTTGACTCCAGTAAAAGTACAACCAGTGTTTAAAATGCTTACACATGAAGATACCAGGAAGTCCCTTGGAAGCAATGTGTTATATCCTGCTCTTCCTCTTTCTTTGTCCCTCCTTAGTGTTAGTGTCTGCTTGTCTATGTCATGTCTCTGTGATGTCATCCAGGATTCTACCTGTTGCTGTTCAAGGGATTTATCAGTTACCTGGAGGCTGAGCAGGAAGTTATCTGCTCCCGGTGGGGTTTCTTACCATATTACATTCCTACTTGAATGCTGTACCTGACTATCTAATCCCAAGAATAAATATACTACATGAACATTACAACAAGGACCCATCATCTTATTTTACTGAATTCAACACTGGCGACGAGGTAGAAAAGGACCCATTTAAAAGAAAAAGGACTTCATTGAATTTAAAAAGGACATTATTGCAACCAAAGACAAGAAGAGAAACGTTTAAAGTTACTTTCCTGCTTCTGGGTACCCCACCGGTGTCTGGTTCCAACGGACAGTCTCAACCCGGAGCATTGGAATAACCTTTGCTGAAGTAATACTACTACTAAATCATCTGGCACTAGAGCAAATTTAAAGGACTCCCTGTTTTCATCTAGTGAGTCAGCGTTTTACATGAGTAACGTGGCTGCTGCTGTATGTCCTAGGTGTGCCTGTGCTACTTCTGCAAACTCCTGTTTAAATGAAAGTGTGCCTGTGCTATTTCTGAAATCTGCTGTTTAAAAGATTGTCAGCTCACTTTGTGACTTCAGTTTATTGCCTGCGCAACTTGTGCCAACCTGCTGTTTAAAGGTCTCCTGTTTACAAAAGCTCTACTAACTGGGACCGTTACAACCTGCAATTAAAATTAAAGTCTGCCTGCATCAATCTGTGTGAACTCCATGTTTTGGTACCTTGGAGGTTGTGCATTAGCAGTTTGAGGGAAGAGACGGCTATTCTACTTTGTTATTTGGCTTGCCGTGTGGCCTACGCTGAGACCTGATGCCTATTTCTGCCAACCACGTCCTGAGCATACTCTGCAAACTGTGCTGGAATTCACATGCCAGCGCTTGGCTCTACACCATTTGGGAGTCTGTCTACATGCCTGACTTCGAGAATTGGAACTTGATCTGCACACCATTAATTTCTGACATTACACTACGTTTGGATCTGTAACCCGGGTGAGAGATCGCTCACCGGTGTTTGCTGTTTCATGATTTATTTATTTATTTATTTCCCTTGAAAAAAAAATTGTGTTCTCCAACAAGGTACTGTTTGATTTTCTTTACATTTTCCCATGGACATTTCTACAGAGCTGTTTGTGTCTCCCTTCATTCAAATGACAACGGTGACTACTTTTATTATTTTGATTTGTTATGTTTAAGATGTTGTGAACAATTTTGCATATTTCCTAATTTATGCAATGTGTAGTTTGCGCTGTAATTTACCCTTGAGTGCATTTCTTCTAAGTACTTTGGTGTGCTAAATATCTATTTATATGCTCAATGCTTAGAACCCTGTTTCTAGGTTATGTATGTATACTGTTACATGTTCTTTTCTGTGTGGATTTGCAAGTGATACATTTTGAAATAATTTATTCTATTATTGCCTACTTTACTGGAGCCACGTTTGTGCTCAACCTTTGTTGAGGTGCTCAGTTGCTTTTGTTTTGGTGATGATTTGTAGGCGTTATGCTTATTGGGGTCATTTATGTGCTCAACTATGTTGAGGTGCTCCAATTTGTTTTCATTCTTAGTGATGATGAGCTAGAGTGATGCTCAATTTTGATGTTTATTTCTGTTATGAACCACTTTATAGTGCTCTATTGTTAGAGGTGTTCATGCGCTTGCTATTAGAAGCCATAGGGGCTCAATTTTATTGTCATTTCAGATGAACCACTTATAGTGCTCTATGGTTAGAGGAGTTCATCTATTTACTGTCAGGAGCCGCAGGGCTCAGTTTTATTGGTGATTTTCTGTTACTTACTGTGAGGAGCTGCATGGGCTCACTTTTATTCTATTGATAGAGAAGTTGTGCATTTTCTGTGAAGAGCCGTTTTGTCATGAACCACTTTTACTGTGCTCTATGTTTAGAGGAGTTCATGTGTTTACTTTGAGGAGTTGGGCTCATTTTTATTGTGCTTTATTGTATAGGAATAGAAAATATTCGAATTTGAGGAGTTGATATTTCATTTTCTATCCACAGTACTGAGCCATACTGTACCTTTGCTCATTTGTATTGAGATGTTCAGTTTTCATTTCATTTAAGCTTACATTCTTTTGTTAGCTTACGGTGCTTGTACAACCTTTGTGTCTGCGCCCCTTTGATATTACCTCTTCTTTCCATCATGTTGAAGAGGGTGTTTATTTCTGGTGCATTTATGTTCTTTCTTTCTTCTGCCTTTCTGCTTCTGCCTTCTTCTGTTTCATCTTATTCATTTTTTCAATTAAAGGAGGGAGGTGTGTTATATCCTGCTCTTCCTCTTTCTTTGTCCCTCCTTAGTGTTAGTGTCTGCTTGTCTATGTCATGTCTCTGTGATGTCATCCAGGATTCTACCTGTTGCTGTTCAAGGGATTTATCAGTTACCTGGAGGCTGAGCAGGAAGTTATCTGCTCCCGGTGGGGTTTCTTACCATATTACATTCCTACTTGAATGCTGTACCTGACTATCTAATCCCAAGAATAAATATACTACATGAACATTACAACAAGGACCCATCATCTTATTTTACTGAATTCAACACAATGGAAACGTTAATATATGGTTAAATTTCAAATATGCAGAACTGTTTCAAAATATGCGACAGGCAAAGGATGAAGATTATAAAAAAATTCTACAAGATATAAGAATCGGAAAAGTAAGCGAGCATGCGAAAGAAGCTTTACATGCACGATTAATTTCAAATTTGTATCCAAATGAAAACATTCTTCCAGAGAATATTTTTAAGAAAATTACTGAGAAAAAATCTGGAATATGTTTGATGCCAACTCTGCAAGAATGTTCCATCTTCAACAACAAAATGTTAGAGTTAGAAAATGAAGAGATTGTGAAACTAGAAGCAATAGATAAAATTGAGCATATGGGAGCAACAATTATTTTGTCAGAAAATTTGAAATCAAAATTGGATTCATTAGAGAAGAGTATATCTAAAACAGCTGGTTTTGAAACGACTCTGAATGTGTGTTTTAATTGTCGTATCATTTTGAGAAGGAATTTAAATGTTGAAAGAGGTCTGGTAAATGGAGCAATGAGTCATGTTGTTGATTTTATGAATTATAGAAATAGAGATGGAATTGAATTTTTAAAAATTAAATTTGATGGCATTGAGCAAGTTCATCAAATCAGTCGTTGTTCTGCTAGATTTTTGCTTGTAAAAGACTTATATGTTCACCGAAAATAGTTTCCTGTTTGTTTGGCATATGCGGTGAAAATTCATAAATCTCAAGGTTTAAGTGTAGATAGTGCTTTGGTGAACATTGGAAGTTCTGTGTTTAAAGAGGGTATGGCATATGTGGCATTATCACGAGTCAGAACTTTATCTGGATTGTATTTGATTAAGTGTGATGACACAAAGATTTGTGCAGATCTGGATTGTGTTAAAGAATACAATAGATTAAGAAGAGAGTATGCTCCGCATTTGCCACAATATCCTCTGTTTGAAAAACGTGTGGTAGGCCGAAAAAGAAGAAATGAGAGTAATTGTAGTGAGGTAGTAGCAAAAAGACAAAAAGTAGATGAAAATGTAATTGTAAGTAGAAAGAAAAAGGGTTCTGTTCAAGATGTTGTTCAATTTCAATTTGAAAACAGTTCTGGTGTCAACTGCTATGCTAATGAAGTGGTTAATGTTGTGTTTTTTCTTAAAACTTTACAAGAACAGATTGTTGAAAATCAGGATCAAAGATTGTGCGGTTTATTGAATTCTGTATTTGAGAAATGTAGCAGTGATAGAGCAAAAATAGAAAGTGTAACAGAAATTCGAAATATTTTAGACATGTGTTCTGGTCAAGAAAAATTTTATAGCAAATTGCATTGAAGAATGAGTGGATATATAAATATAAATATTTGGATGGAGGATTTAGTAGCAGTGTAATTGACTGTTTACTTGACTAATTTATAGTGTCTCACTAAATATAGTGGATAGTGACTAAACTGTGTGAATATCTGTATCACTTTGTCAGTTGTTGTGTAATTCTCCCGTTGGTTACTAGATATGTGAAAGTCTATATTAGTTATTGATTAGTTAACTAAGTATTTGTATGGGAGAGTGAATGTGTGTGTAGTTCGGTGGGTGGGGTGTGACTGTCCAAAGATGTATGAATAGTTGATTCAGTAGGTACATGAAGTTAAAACTACATGTTAGAACAGTTGTTTGGGTGAGTGAATATCTTTATGGGTGTGGTGATGAGCAAATATATCTCTCAATGGTACATGTCCAACAAACTAGAAATATAAAAGGCAGTGTATGTGTCAGTTGTTGTATATAAATAAGAATCAATGATTGTATGAGTGACTGTATGGATAACTGTATACTTGTAATAGTGATGTTATAATACACGAAGTATGAGTTACTATCTATATGAATAGATGAAGTAGTGTTTGTATAAGTGTGTAGCTATGTAAGTAAGTATGATCCATTGTTTGCATAAGTGAGTAGGATGCCTTCATAAGTGAATAGGATGTGTGCTGGTGTGTACTGTCGATACAGGTGTATAAATATTTTTGATAGTGTTCTATTGTTCATTGTCAGCATGTATGAGTGAATCTATAGGTAAGTGATTATATGTGTGTATACATCTAGGAATCACTGAGTGGGTTTTTAGATACTTGTATTGCTGTGTCAATGGATTCAAATATGATACTCTGCATTTTATAATGAGTGATGAAAGATTTTACTAGGGTATGAAGAGGTGTATGTGATTGTCACGTGGGCGATGTCATCAGTCATTTTATCAGTGATGTAATTTGAGATGTCATCAGTGATGTCACTGACCATGTCATGAATGATGTAATATGTGACATCAGCAGCAGTGAATTGCGGGTGCGCAAGATATATTTAGTACAACTACCTATATCGGAGGAATTTCAATGGCTTTGTACGAGTGAAATGTCCAGCTAACTATAACACCCCTAAAACCTACAGTTTTTTCAGTGAATTTCTAAGATTTTTTAAATGCTAATTCCTAACTATATCAGGCCTGAAACCTATGTTTTTTCAGTGATTTTTGAAGGTTTTGTAAATTACAATTTTTAAATGTATAAATTGTCATTTTTTTATACTGATTTACTACATTTTTTAAACTATTTATTTTTAGATATTTTATTTTAAATTACATTACATATTTTTAATATAAATCAAAAAAATGTTTTTAAAAATATTTTTTTTATTCAAATACATTTTATATAGCAGGCAATGATATTCTATGGAAGGAAATTCAAGTTACCCTAAGTACAGTTAGAATTACTTTTCAGGATCAATAGTGGGCTGAAAGATGCAGCACGAAGGTCTCTCCTGGTAACAGGTGAGTAAATCAGAATTCATAGTTCGGCTGATTTTAGAGGAATTTTTTTAAAGTTCCAAAACTCCACACTTAGAAGAATTTCCAAGTAAAACTACTCACTGTTACCCTATAGAAGGAAATTCACTTAGCAGGTAAGTAGTTTTATAATAACTTTTCTTAGTCAGTGTTGGATCCCGGATCCTGCACTGGTGCATCTCCTGTAAACAGTTGAGAGAATGCGTTTAAGTCATACAGGCAATTTTTTAGGAATATTTTTAGTTTGGGAAAATAGACACTTAGAAACTTTTCTGGTGAAAACCAGACAACGGATTCCTATGGAAGGAAATACAAGTTACTGGTAAGTACGGTTAGAATTACTTTTCAGGGTCAGAGTTGGGATAAAAGAAGCAGCACTGAGGTCACTCCTGATAACAGGTGAGTAAATCGGAATTCGTAGTTCGTGTGATTTTAGAGGAATATTTGTATGTTTCAAAAATCAACACTTAGAAACTTTTCTGCTGAAAACCACACAATGAATTCCTAACGAAGGAAATATAAGTTACTAGTAAGTATAGTTAGAATTACTTTTCAGGGTCAGTGCTGGGCTAAAAGAAGAAGCACTGAGGTCACTCCTGATAACAGGTGAGTAAATCGGAATTCGTAGTTCGACTGATTTTAGAGGAATATTTGTACATTACAAAAATCAACACTTAGAAACTTGTCTGCTGAAAATCACACAATGGACCTATGGAAGGAAATACAAGTTACTGGTAAGTATGGTTAGAATTACTTTTCAGGGTCAGTGCTAGGCTAAAAGAAGCAGCATTGAGGTCACTCTTGATAACAGGTGAGTAAATCAGAATTCGTAGTTCGGCTGATTTTAGAGGTATATTTGTACGTTTTAAAAAATCAACACTTAGAAACATTTCTGCTGAAAATGACACAATGGATTCCTATGGAAGGAAATACAAGTTACTGGCAAGTATGGTTAGAATCACTTTTCAGGGTCAGTGCTTGGCTAAAAGAAGCAGCACTGAGGTCACTCCTAATAACAGGTGAGTACATCGGAATTTGTAGTTCGGTTGATTTTATAAGAATTTTTTAAAGTTCCAAAACTCCACTCTTAGAAACTTTTCTGGTGAAAAACACATACTGGATTCCTATGGAAGGAAATTCAAGTAACTGGTAAGTATGGTTAAAATTACTTCTCAAGATCACTACTGGGCTAAAGTTACAGCACTGAGGTCACTCCTGATAACAGGTGAGTAAATCGGTATTCGTACTACGGCTGATTTTAGAGGAATATTTTAAAGTTCCAAAACTCCACACTTAGAAATTTTTCTGGTGAAAACCACACAATGGATTACTATGGAAGGAAATTCAAGTAACTGGTAAGTACGATTAAAATTTCTTTTCAGGATCAGTACTGGGCTTAAAGTTGCAGCACTTTCACCTCAAGCCCCGCCACCTACCTTCACCTCAAGCCCCGCCACCTACCTTCACCACTCTGCAAATGCCACCCAGTGGCAGACTTGCAGAGGGGGAAGTAATTCCTATTAAAAACTGGGGGTGCCTGGGGCCCATCTAGCCCACCAGGAACCTCCAGTATGCACCAGGGGGCTGCCTTGCAGAGAGGTGTAAAAAGGGGCATGGCCTTTTTATACATCTCTGCAATGCAGCCCCCTGGCACATACTGGAGGTTCCTGGTGGGCTAGTTGGCCCCCAGGGACCCCCAGTATTCAAGGGGAATTAGTTCCCCCTCTGCAAACGCGCCAGGGGGCGAGTTTGCAGAGTGGTGCAATCTGTCACTTTAAGCCCCACCCCCCTACCTTCACCACTCTGCAAACGCACCCCCTGATGCCTAGTTGAAGTATTCCCCTTGAATGCTGGGGGTCCCTGGGGCCCTACTAGCCCACCAGGAACCTCCACTATGCACCAGGGGGCTGCTTTGCAGAGAGGTGTAACAAGGGGCATGGCCTCTTTACATGTCTCTGCAAGGCAGCCCCCTGGGGCATACTGGAGGTTTCTGGTGGGCTACATGGCTCCCAGGGACCCTCAGTATTCAAGGGGAATTATTTCTCCCTCTGCAAACGTGTCAGGGGGTGCACTTACAGAGTGGTACCTTAATTTTTTGTGGGGGATCGGCAGGGTACGCGTACGCAACGCATATCCCGCGATTTTCTCCCCAAAATTTTTTTTGTCCTTGGGGGTCCTTGTGGGAACCCCTGAGCAGGCCTAGGGGGTCAGGGTGTTTCTACCCTGCCCCCTTTTCACGTTTTTCATGTTTCTTTTTCTGTTTTCTTATGCCTCGGTTCTACCAAGGCACAAGATGGCTGCCAACACTTCCAGCATTAGAATGTTGACAGACAGTTGACAGCCAATTAGCATGCAGCTCATGCTCATAATGGTACGCGTACTATCCTCGGACAGTACGCTTACGGTATTTTGTCTAAAGATATATTGTTAATTTTTGATTTTCTAAGCAACTACTGAACGGATTTACACAATTTAACAAAAAGCATAGTCTGCAAAACAAACTCTACCTTTTTGCCAAATTTGGTGTAAATCCGTTCAGCAGTTCGGGCTGTAGCCTCACGTAAACGTCCCTATTGAAAGTTGCATGGGAAAAACATGTTTTGGGACCCCCCTTTTTTCTCAGCCCCCGCTTGCCAAATCACCCCGAAACTTTCAGGATAGGAGCAGAGTGGAGCGGCTCCTTCTTCTTGGAGAATTTCGTGAAGATTCGTCGACCGGCGTCAAAGTTATTCCAAATAGAATGTTGCAGATTTCCTATGGAAACTAGGTCCTAACTATATCTACCCATATTTATTTTCACTGAAAAAACCATAGGTTATAGACCATATATAGTTAGGGATTAGCATTTACAAAACCTTATTTTACTCGCACAAAACTATTGAAATTCGCATATATAGTTAGTTGCACTAACTATATATCGCGCACCCGCAATCCACTGCTGATGATGTCACATATTACATCATTCATGACATGGTCAGTGACATCACTGATAAAATGTATTCTTATTCTAATGCAAAAATATATTTTATATTTTTGTAATATAATTTTTGTATTTATATATTTTTTTTAATTATTTTTTTTTTGTTTCGCTGCCGGTCCGCGAACTGGGCAGCTTCCCGTTAGCTTCATTTTGTTCCGCGACCCGGTCCGCGAACCGGTAAACGTTCCATTAGCGCAACTACCGGGTTAGAAAGCAACATCGTGATGCGTCGCGTAAGCGCGACGTATCGCGTTACCGCGTTACCGCGTAATGCGTCTTATGACGTGCTGCGTTAGCGCACCCGGAAGCGCTCTGGAACGCGAACCGAGGCGTGAAGCGCAGCACCCCGGAAGCACTCCGGGTGCTTAGCGGGACGCGTAACGTAAGCATAACAGGTCATGTGACTTGTTCATAAAATTTTTCATTGGTTCTTTTTACTTTTGGTTTCCTAATGATGTAAGGCTTGGTCATATGACCTAAAAATAACACTTTTCATTGGTTTAGAACATTTTTTTTCCCAAATGATGAAAGCTCCACCTTTTTTCCTCACTCTGACTTTCATTTTTATGAGAGAAAGACCTACTTTGAATACCTTAGAAATGGCTTCATTAATAGCGGCAGCTGGTGCACCCCCACCACCACCACCACCTCCTAGGAAGAGAGGACCACCTCCTCAGGTTATCCTACAACAAGAGGAGGAAGAAGAGGAAAAAGAGGAAGAGGAGCAAGAGAGAAGGAGGTTTTTACCTGAACAGCCAAAGAGGTCCCATGTCAAAGAAAATTATATATGGCAATTTTTTACATTTCCCCAGGGACAAAAAAAGGTAAATGCCCGGTACGTTACCTGTCTGATCTGTAAAAATGAACTGTCCAGAGGAACAGAAAAGAAATACAGTTATGGCAAATATACCATGCATCGGCACATGGAAAGGTGGCACCCTATAAATGACAGTGCTGCACAAGTATGTGATCTGCTGGATAACCCCTGACCTGTGGCCAGTACATCCAATGAAGAGGCAGTGACGGGACCAGAGGCGAGGGAGACGGTCCCAAATATCCAAATGAAATTTGGCAATGTGAAGCACGTATGCATTTTTTGTGGCCAACTGATTTGCTTCAGGGAGAGTAGCATACATTTAATCAATAAAGCAATTGACAACCACAAATGTCCAAAACGCCCCAGAAAATAAATTATCTTTTTTTTTTGTTGCTCCTGTTGAACCCTTCATAATGAATCATTTTCGTTTCTCCCCCCATCAAAAAAACAAAAAAAATATAAAACTTTTCAAAAAATACAAAAATAAATGTTCAGAAAAATAATAAAAAAATATAAAACAACAAAAATAATTTTAAAAAAAGTTCTTTTCAGAACTACCTCCCCTTTATAAGAAATTGCTAGAATGTTAAGCACTCTGACAACCTCTATTTCTTTTGGTTCGCTTCCTGGTTCGCGCGCCGGTACGCGAACCAGAAGCGAACTCAAATTTTTTTTTTTTTTAAAAAGAAGAGTAAGTAAACTAAGAGTATGTAACAGAATGAGTACTAAACACTTACCTTATAATTATCGTTAACTTAGTCACGTGTTATTTTTATACTTTCAATCTGTGAATGAGAGAACAAAAATTTTAAAATTGATAGAAAGTAGTAAAAGATGAGTGAGCATGAGACAAGATGAGTACATATTAAAAATCACAATTCAAAGTACAGAATTAATTATACATATTAAATGCTTCATTTTTGCTGTTCTCAGAATATATCAAATTTCACTGAAAACAGTGAGTTGAAGGTATTCATCATATAACAGAGGAGAAAAAAAAACACAATCAAAATGATTGTGTTTAAAAAACCCATATAATATATTCAATCAGAAATCAAAACTCCTCAAAAGTAACTTACTTTCCATGACGTCAAAGGATGTCCTATGAACAGGTTATACTCTGTTGTGCTGGTATTATTTTCTGCCCGCCACTTTCTGAAAGATAAGCTCTATCGTTTTAAGAAAAATGAGACATACAAAGCAATTTAAAAAAGCACACTAAATTACAGCAACACCTAGAATCATTATAATCCAGTTACCTACCCTAAATTCTCACTTCTGAAAACAAGTCAAAAGGCAACATTGCTTCATAGTCAAATTCTAATCATTGCCGAAAGACCAGCCTTTTTTACATTTCGAATAAGCTGTGTAATATCTTGAAGTTGTTAAAGGACCATCATGTCATATAATAGCTGCAGTTACAAATGTTCTTCCTGAAATCGACGACTGTGCAGCCAAAACATTTTTAATTAGACTTGACAACTTATTTACATCCGGTTTATATAGTTGGAATTGTAAAATGACATTTCACCGATAAGTTTCTATAAATAATGTAGACAGCATTACAGACTTACATCACCTCTACTCCTTCTTTTGATCTGCTGCTTGAATTAGCTTATTAAAAAAAATAATTTTCGCTCTGTGCTACACTTATCCACAAGGCTATATAGTGTAGGAGCTTTAGAACCTCTTGAAATTCCTCAGAACAAATCCTGAGATTCCTTTCCTAAAATTTTGGTTGTAAGAACACCAGGTAAGAATTTTGAAGGTGAAAAGGCAATCTTTTTTTGAAAGTTAAAACAAAATCATTGCAGAATGACCAGCCATTTCCAGACTTCAAATAAGTTGTGTAATGTCCTGATGTTGTTGAAGGACCCTCATGATATATAATTGCTGCAGTTAGAAAAGTCCTTCCTGATATTGACAACTGAGAAGCCACAAAATGTTTAATTAAAGTTGTCAATTTTGTTCCATCAGGCCTACATCGTTGGAACTTTAAAATGTTATACTGGCCATATCTTTGTATAAATAATGTGGACAGCATTGCAGACTTACATTGGCTAGACTCCATGTTTTGATCGGCTGCTTTTACTAGCTTATTAAAGGATACTGATTTAGTGTCTTGCAAAGTTAAATATATAAATCTTTCTGAGTCTACACTAGTAATACTTGATAAAAAACAATTCTCGCAGTCATGCTGCCATTGATAAGAAAGGCCAAAGAGATGATCTACATCTACACCTTCATCTTGCAATACATTAAGCATATACATTAAAAACTCCTGACAATCTTGCTGAATATTTTGAGAGAATTGTGTTTGACCTGAACATTTGTCTAACAGATTTCGAATTTCAGACACACTTTCTACTCTTGTTCTATCAGCACTACATTTTTCTAACACAGAATTCAACAAACAGCAAAAACTTTGATCCGAATTGATCACAATCTGTTCTTTTAAAGTTTCTAGAGAAAAGACATTAACCACTACATTAGCATAGCAGTTCACACCAGAACTATTTTCAAATTGAAAACCAACAACATCTTCAACAGAATTCATTTTCTTTCTGCTTACAATTTTGGGTTCATCGACTTTTGGTCTTTTTGCTACAACCTCCCTACTATTAGTGACATTTCTTCGTTTCCGGCCTACCACACGTTTCTCAAACAAAGGATATTGCGACAAATGTGGCGCATACTCTCTTCTTAACCTATTGTATTCCATAACACAATCTAGATCTGCACAAATGTTTGTGACATCACACTCAATCAAGTACAAACCCGATAAAGTTCTGACTCGTGACAATGCTACATAAGCCATACCCTCCTTGAACACAGAACTGCCAATATTCACCAAAGCACTGTCTACACTTAAACCTTGTGATTTATGGATTGTCACCGCATACGCCAAGCAAACAGGAAATTGCTTACGGCGAACATATAAGTCTTTTACAAGCAAAAACCTAGCTGTGCAACGACCAATTAGCTGTACTTCCTCAATGCCATCAAATGTAATTTTTAAAAATTCAATTCCATCCCTATTTCTGTATTTCTCAAAATCAACAACATTACCCATTGATCCATTTACCAGACCTCTTTCAACATGTAAATTCCTTCTCAAAATGATAAGGCAATTTAAGCACACATTCAGAGTCTTTTCAAAACTAGCAGTTTTAGATATAGTCTTCTCTAATGAATCCAATTTAGATTTCAAATTCTCAGACAAAACAATTGTTGCACCCATATGCTCTATTCTGTCAATAGCTTCCAGCTTCACAATCTCTTGGTTCTCTAAATTCAACATTTTGTTGTTGAAGATGGAACATTCTGCAAGAGTTGGCATCAAACATATTCCAGATTTCTTCTCAGTAATTTTATGAAAAATATTCTCTGGCAGAACGTCTTCTTCCGGAAACAAATTTGACAGTAATCATGCATGTAAAGCTTCTTTCCCACGCTCAGTCACTTTCCCGATTCTAACATCTTGTAGAATATTCTTGTAATCTTCATCCTTCGCCTGACGCATATTTTCACGAAGCTCAGCATAACTGAAGTTTAACCATATGTTAACGTTGCCAATGCTCCCTAGGCACTTCCTGATATCTTCATGCGTAAGCAGTTTAAACACTGGTTGTCATTTCACTGGTGTCAGCTGCAGAAGATCACCGAAAACAATGATGTGTTTGCCACCAAATAACACATCATACTCTGTTTTAAGAACTTCCTGCATTCTCAAATGCACAAAGGCAAGCATGACATATCGTCAATGATAAGAAGTTTCATCTTCTTCAGGACTCTAGATACATCACAACAAGCATCTCCCGATAACTTGTGATATTGTAATTTGTTATAATGCTCCACTGGCAGCATCAGTAGCCAATGCAAAGTAATACCTTTAATGTTATGTGCTGCCAGACCAGTTGGAGCGGTGACAACACAAGACAGCGATGACTCAGTCCTTTTCTGCAAATAACATGAAATTGCTTTAATGAGGAAACTTTTTCCAGTTCCTGCTTCTCCACTCACTAACAATCGGATAGGCTTCAACAATGTACATGAGCACTGTTTCTTCTCATGACTTAATCCATGATCAATTTGGTTGGTAACTTCGTCATATATTTTCCTCTGCTCAACGTTAAGTTGTCTTTCTAAATCTTCTAAGTTAACCACATCCTCCTGAGCATGTGCCATGGCTCTTTCCACTTCAATCATGGCAGTGGCAGCTTCATTTTCAATAACTGGTCCTCCTAGTGGATCCTGACTGAATGAAACAGAACTCTGACTGTCCTGAGAGCTGTCTCTAGCAATCTCGGCTGCTATTGTTGCTTCCTGCTCGATTTCTGCATTCAACATTTCTAGATATTTTGGGAAAACAGGACATTCTATGGACTCCTTGGCTGCATTGAAAGAGTCTTCGTAACAGAGGAAATCACCAAGCAGTTCCTCTTCTGCACGCCAAGGCTTGAAAAGTTGCAAAAGAGCTAAATAGAAAAACTCTTTTCTTTCTGGAGATTCGCAATCGCAGTGCATTGCGGGCGCGCGAGTTATAGTTAGCTGAAGTAACTATAACGGGGGAATTTCATTGGTTTTATATGAGTAAAATGTCCAGTTAACTATAACATGTGTCAAACCTATGGTTTTTTCAGTGAATTTCATAGGTTTTGTAAATGCTACTTCCTAACTATAACGTGTGTAAAAGCTATGGTTTTTTCAGTGAATTTCATAGGTTTTTTGAATGCTACTTCCTAACTATAACAGGTTTAAAACCTATGGTTTTTTCAGTGAATTTCATCCGTTTTTTAAATGCTAATTTTGAACTATATCGTGAATGCAACCTATAGTTTTGTCAATGAATTTCTGCAAAAATTTTTTCGGAAAGAAACAGTTTTCTTGACTGTCAGAGTTGTATAGAGACTCCTTGTAAAGCGCTAGTGGATTAGAAAGTCTCTACCTTGCCTTATTTTGAACGTATTGAAATTTGTCAGTAAATGGAGATCACCTTTGTAAACTTTCGTGCGCGACCCGGAGCGCGCATCCTCTGCACCTTGCCTTATTTTGAACGTATTGAAATTTGTCAGTAAAAGCAGATCGCCTTTCTAAACTTTCGTGCGCGACCGGGTGCGCGCACCCTCCTATATATTTCGAGAAAACATTGCAATTCCAACTCATTGAGTTTCTTCATAGAGCCCTCAAAGAAGGTATAGTACGTCAAAGAGACTGTACCTAGCCTTCTTTTTTACTGTTATGAAACTTTTCAGTAAATGGAGCCGAACGTCTTTTTAAACTTTCGTGCGTGACCGGATGCACACACCCCCGTATTTTTTCAAAAATATAAAAGGTTTTATACTTTAACAATTGTGTGCTTGAATCCCCCTCAGAAGATGTACAAAATCAGGATGTGTTTAGGTTTACTCCTTTTTCACGTTTTGAAACTTCAGTGAATTAGACCGCTACTTCCAAATGGCGTACGTGACCAGATACTGTCAATGCGTACACGTCCTGATACGCGCATGTGAAGTCATGTGACTTGAAAACAACATTTCCAATTGCTTCTTAGTAGTTTCTGTTCTGGAATTTTCACAGATCCTATCCACCTCCCTCCCTCAGCACGTACACGTCCTAATGCGCGTATGTGAAGTCATGTGACTCGAAAACAACACTTCCAATTGGTTCTTAGTAGTTTCTATTCTTGAATTATCACGGACCACTCTGCCCACTTCCCTCACTATCTTTTGTACTCTCAAGGGAGAACAACGTTTTACATCTTTCTGAAGACTTTGGTGAAATGGCTGCCGCACCGAATTCATCTTCCAAATCTGAAGAAAATGATCGACTACCTTTAAGAAAAAAGAAGGAATCTTTCATCTGGCAATTTTTCACTTATCCTAAGGATCAAAAAAAAGTGAATGCGCCAAAAGTAACTTGCACAATATGTGAATCAGTTCTTTCAAGAGGAAATCCGTCGAAAAAGTATTCCTTTTCCATACATACCATGATGAGGCATGTGAGACAAGTGTATCCTGAGAAATTTGCACAGGCATCGACAAGAGCCCTGGCCACGCAACTACCATCAGAGGTGGCCAACACATCTTCTGGTCGACCACCTGTATCTCCATCCAGTGCAGAGATGGACTTGAGACCATATTTGGCAAAGGTGCATATGAAATGCAACGAGTGTGGAGAAATTCTTCTGTACGGAGAGCAGAGCCTCAATCTTATTAAAATAAAAATTGAGACTCATCAATGCTCCGACAAAAGATAATTTTTTTCATTTCTTTTTGATCCCGTGTCACAGTTTTACAGTTAAAAATGTTGGTGCAAGTTTTAAAAATCAAAAACAATATAACACTTGTTAAAAAAAAAAAAAGTTCTTTTCAGAACTAATGGAAAGGGGCGACCACTCGGTCCCCCCGAACGTATGGTAGGGTGCCCTGACCCCCCCCCGGGAAACCATTTTGGGCGGGGGGCGTGTCCCGGCTGGTATGCCCGAAGCGGCGTAGCCGGGGCGCGCCTTTTCCCGCCCAAGAGGGGTTGTCCTAGACACCTGCACCGTTGGCCACGCCCCGTAGGCGGATCGGAGGAGGGTACACGCCCTCCCGAGGAAGAATAAAAGAGCAACAATCTAAGGAAGCATCCTCTTGTTCCTGTGCTTGGAAGCTGCACCTCCTCGTTGCACGTGAGCCCGAGACGGAACAAGGAGCCAATTTTGAGAACTTGTAATTTTTGTGTTTCTCATTTCAGTGATTCCGAAGCTTTGGATCCAGGACCTCGAATCGAATAGCTGTGAACGATGCCTGGCAAGAAAGTCGGAAAGAAGGTCGGGACCGAACAAATGCTTTGCATGCTGATGAAAGACATGGCGAACATGAAGAAGCAAATGGCAGCAATGAATGGTACGGGTAGACCGAAGAAAGTCATTGGACCAGCATTGCCGGGAGTAGTCCCTGCCGGGAGAGGTAAAAGGGCCAGGAATAGGGCGGCAGAGTGGGAGGCCCCGGTGCCCGAGTCACCTCCGGCGAGCCCGGTCAGACCAGTTGAGGCCCCAGTTCCGATCCCGAACGCGGGACAGCCGATCCCTGTGGTAGTCACACCAGTGAACGAGGGGGATATGCCTCCCGAACTGGCCGCTCAGTTGGCGGCGTGGTTAGGCAAGAGCAACGAGGGTGCAGTGGCACTGGGAGATACGGCCGAGGAGGCCAGATTAATAATGAAGCAGTTGCGGCAATCGAGAGATGCTGCGAAGGCACCTTGTCCTCTTGTTTCCCCGCAGAATCCCTCGGAACAACCGGCGTCGAGCGTTGGACAGCAGCAACAACAAATCCAGCTACTGGTTCGGGTAAGCAGCTGTTGCCAATGGCGGGGGAGGGATCGTTACCCTCAAGGAGGGAAAAGGTGGTCCAACATATACCGATTGATGTGAAAGAAAGGATTTGGGCAGATAAATATGTGAACATGTTTTCGCTGTTGACCGATCACTATGAGATAGAGCACGTCAGAAATCAGAAGGAATTGTTGCATCCGAGTGTATGGCGTGCAAAAATGGCGGGTTTCAAAGTAGATGAAACGATCGCTAATTGGGCCAGGGCGTTTGGAATGTTCACTGCAATCATGGGGGAACGTAGGCCTGAAGTGTTGTCAGGATTAGCCTGTTACCAGACACGTATAATGGAATTTTACGAAACGTATGAAGGCAATCAATGGATGGGTTATGATAACAAATTTCGTAAGGCTAAGGAGCACGACTCATCCCTGACGTGGGATTGTTTCGACTCCATTTCTTGGCAAAAACAGGTGATGCCGAACACGACGAAGTCGTCTTCTTCCGGCGGGTATGGGGCGGAGCCTTCCCGCCATTATGTGGTGGCGCCCTTTCGGGCGGGCGCCCACAGTGATCAGCACACAAAGAGCAATGGGAACTCGAGTAAAAAAGGGGTTTGTTGGAGCTTTAACAGGGGCAAGTGCACTAGGCCGCAAGGGACATGCAAGTTCAGGCATGAGTGTGCAGGGTGTGGACAGGCTTCTCACCCCGAGAGTTTGTGGAGAGCCAATAATGGTGATACAGGAGGTAGAGGGGGGGCCAAACAGGTCTAACATCGACCGAGGGGCACCGTTACCTACTCCCGTTGATATCATGGCAATGATCCCTTGGCTGAACGAATATCCCGATCATGTCTCTGCCGGGGTGTTGCGAGACGGTTTTTCATATGGTTTCCGCATCCCGGTGGGGGATTTTCGGGGGGAAGCACAGTGTAAGAACCAACTATCGGTTCAACAAAATACGGCGGTGGTACAGGCAAAGATTGCAAAGGAGGTGGCCCGAGGTCGGGTTACGGGTCCATATGAGACCCCGCCGATTGTTAATTTTGTTTGTTCACCGCTGGGAGTGGTCCCCAAGAAGGACCCGGGTGAGTTCAGGTTAATCCATAATTTGTCCGCTCCTAGGGGTCTTTCGGTGAACGATGCGATTGACTCGGGAGTTTGTTCGGTGCGATATGCATCCTTTGATGAGGCCGTCGCCATGTTGAATCGCCTGGGGCCCGGAGCGCTGATGGCTAAATCTGATATCGAGTCAGCATTCCGGTTGCTCCCGGTACACCCACACGATCAGCGCCTTTTAGGTTTTATGTTTCAAGGACGCTACTACATGGATAATTGTTTGCCTATGGGTTGCTCCATCTCTTGTGCGTATTTTGAAAAGTTCAGTACTTTTTTGCAATGGGCGTTCACCAGAGCCACGGGCTTTACGCATGTTATGCTCTACCTTGATGACTTTCTGTTTCTGGAGGCAGCTGGGGACACGGAATGTGCACAGGCTTTGAGGGAGTTCTGTAATCTCATGAAACGTTTTGGCGTGCCACTGGCACCAGGTAAGACGGTAGGGCCATCTACTTCACTCGAGTTTCTGGGAATTGAGCTCGATTCTGTAGAGGGGTGCTTCCGTTTGCCCAAAGAGAAGGTAAAAAAAAATGTAAAGCCTCACTTGAAATGTGCCTTGGCGAGAAAAAAGTAACTCTCCATCAGTTGCAACAAGCGGTGGGTCAGCTCAACTTTGCCCTTAGAGTGATACCGATGGCACGCCCCTTTTCCCGCTCTATCGCACAAGCCATGGTTGGCCTCAGGGAAGGGCACCACCGCACACGACTGTCAGCAGAGGTTCGCCAGGGTATGCGCATATGGCTGGCATTTCTGGCGGATTTCAACGGTCGCGTCGTGTGGAACAAACCGCCAGCTTCCTCCGAAGAGCTGGGGTTGTGGACCGACTCGGCAGGGAGTGTGGGCTTTGGCGCCATCTTTGGTAATCAATGGTCGGCACGAACATGGCCGGCGTGGTGGCACGATGATGGGCTCACAGGTAACATTGGGTTTCTTGAGCTGTTCCCCATTCTGGTGGCCTTGAAAACATGGCCAGAGGGGTTTCGTGATCACACTGTGGTGTTCTGGTCTGATAATATGACCGTTGTTGAATGTATCAATAATCAGGCAGCACGCTGCAAATGGATCTTGAGATTGCTGAAAGAAATTGTCTTGCTATGTATGAGACTAAACGTCCACTTTAGGGCAAGACACGTGCCTGGGGTACTGAACCAGGCGGCTGATGTGCTCTCTCATTCCCACATGCAGGCCTTCCGGGGTTTTCTGCCCTCAGCGGACTTGGTGGCGGCACCATTTCCCGAAGCTCTCTGGTCTCTCGGTGCCCCGGATTACAAAACCTCGTGGGAGAGAGTCTAGCACCCAGGACAAGGAAGGCATATGAAGGGGCGTTCCGTTCCTATTGGGAATTTTTGGGTTCAGCTAGGGGGGAGCATTGGGGGCAGGAGAAGTATGTCCTGAAATTTCTGGTATCACTACATCAGGCAGGCCGATCACTGGCAACAGCCAATAGGCACAGGGCCGCCATTGCCTTCATGGCTCAGGCGCATGGCATCCAGGACTCCACATCGTCCTTTCTCGTAAAGAAGGCTTTGCGTGGGTGGCAACGCCTTGAGGGTCGTAGGGTGGATGAGAGGCACCCGATAGGTCTAGAAAGGTTGTCCCTGTTAATGTCCGTACTCCCTGCGACATGTTCATCTCAATCAGAGACAGTGCTGTTCCGGGCCGCTTTTGCATTAGCATTCCATGGGGCTATGCGGGTAAGCGAACTGGTGGCGAGGAATAAGCAGGATACGGGGGGAGGTCTGTGTCGAGAACACATTCAAATTAAGGGGGAGACGATGGTAGTCTCGATAGCCAGGTCCAAGACCGATCAGGGAGCGATCGGGGACTGTGTGGTAGTCCAGCGGATTCCAGGATCTCCCATGTGCCCGGTAAAATGCGTGGAGGAGTATTTAGCGCAGAGGGCGGCATCATGGGGGGAAGCTTGCTGAGGCACACCGATGCCACCCCACTGACTAGGTTTCAGTTCCAGCGGGTGTTAACAATGGCAATCGCAGCAGCGGGCTTGAACAGGAGCGATTTTGGGACCCATACCTTCCGGATAGGGGCTGCTACAGAGGCTACAGCCAGGGGTCTGAGTGTTGAAAAGGTGAAACAGTTGGGGCGTTGGTCCTCGAATTGTTATAAAAGGTATGTGCGGTTGCACATGTTGTGAAGCTAATGTCATGCACTCACGCTTCTTGTTTTCTGTTTGGTTTACAGTTTCGCGAGCAGGCTTTGCGGGGCGGACTGTGCAGTTGACCCGACACCTGGGGACCAGCGGTCAAAGATCACCGGCTAAGGGAAGAGTGGTGTGGGTCGTTGGCCACTCATACGTGAGGCGAGCCGCGGACGTATTCAAAGCAGGTGACATGATTCACGTGGCTGGGGAATACGGGTGCAGGGTGACCTTCCACGGAAGGGGCGGACTCTGTATTGACCAGATTCAAACTTTTATGGAGGAACTGCTAGGGCGGACGAGGTCACCGCCGTCTGTAATCATAGTACATCTTGGGGGCAATGATTTGGTAACCATTGGTCGACGAGTACTTCTCGAGTTAATTTTATCCACAGTGAGTTGGTTGGCAAGAAGGGTTCCGGGGTGCACGATTGCATGGTCACACATGATTCCTAGAAGGGTGTGGCGGGGGGCCCTCTCTGTGCCAGCTTTGAATCAGTCGGTAAAGAAAGTTAATAACAAACTTAGTAGGTTGTTTCGTTCAGGCCAGTTGCATTGTATTCCACATGGATGTATTCGGGGGGACCATATGTATCTTGAAGATGGGGTCCATTTGTCCCGGGAGGGGAATGTCTTACTCATAGGAGACTTCATAGCTTGGTTAAAGTGTTTGTGTAGCCATGACCTTTAGTAGGAGTTTGTGGGGGGTCCGGATAGCCGGTCAACTATCCGGCCTGTGGCGGTAAGGTCATGATCGGTGTGCAGTAATTGGAAGATCCCTAGAGGTGGGGCGCCACCCATTATGGATGGGAGCGCCCGGGGGGAGGCGGCCATTGGCCCCTCACACGGGGAGGCGGTACCCCTCTAAGGATGGGGCTGCCGAAAGGGAAGGCGGTCATAGGCCCCTCCCTGGGGAGGAGGGGCTACGGGCCCCTCCTGGGAATTTCCCGGGGCCAGGACATCCGCGACGGCGGATGTGGTAAGCAGTGTGGGGTGGGAGGGGGGTCTACGCTACCTTCTAGACACCTCACACGAGTCCTCGGACGACCACTAAGATGGCGTCGAGTAAATATGGGGCCCCCGTTAAGACAAGGGAAATTGGAAGTTGGCACAGAGGTACAGTCCTCTGTGCGCCCGCCCCTTGCAAGTAAGGGGGAGTTCTGGTATTAGGGATCTGACACCGGTTACGACCTTGCCGTTGGCCCGTAATGTTAGGATGTACAATTTAATTTTGAGTATATGCATTTGCAGGATGTTTAGAATCGGCTAGGAGAACCTTTGTATTAGAGCTGTGTTAAGGTTAGCCAATAAACATCGTAATGTGAAAATGAAATTGTACATGATATGAAACTGTTATTTTAATGTTTTGATTTTGTTTCATATTTTAATAAATACGGCCGGGAGGGTAACTCCCTCCCGCCTTCCAAAAGTCAAGAACCATGTCCGTCTTCCCATCCTTGGGGATTGTGTTGGGAGGGGGTGACGGGTATCCCGGCCATATGGAAAGGGGCGACCACTCGGTCCCCCCGAACGTATGGTAGGGTGCCCTGACCCCCCCGGAAACCATTTTGGGCCGGGGGCGTGTCCCGGCTGGTATGCCCGAAGCGGCGAAGCCGGGGCGCGCCTTTTCCCGCCCAAGAGGGGTTGTCCTAGACACCTGCACCGTTGGCCACGCCCCGTAGGCGGATCGGAGGAGGGTACACGCCCTCCCGAGGAAGAATAAAAGAGCAACAATCTAAGGAAGCATCCTCTTGTTCCTGTGCTTGGAAGCTGCACCTCCTCGTTGCACGTGAGCCCGAGACGGAACAAGGAGCCAATTTTGACCCACCCACCAGCCCCTTATGGCAACGATTAGTACTGCAATAAAGTCGATTAACGGTGATATTATCTCTTTTACAGGTTGTTTAATAAAGTCTGGATTGTCTTTTTTGAGGATAATAAAATGGTTGCTATTTAGCATGTTCTTAGGCGAAGTATCACAGCCTAGTTGAATGATGTGTTATTTGTGTAAATAAAGGTTATTGTGTGAGATCCATTCTAACCGTTTATACCGTCCTCATTAGGTTCAAAATGTCGTATTTATTTTGGTCGGGCGGTAAGGTCATGATCGGTGAGCAGTAATTGGAAGATCCCTAGAGGTGGGGCGCCACCCATTATGGATGGGAGCGCCCGGGGGGAGGCGGCCATTGGCCCCTCACACGGGGAGGCGGTACCCCTCTAAGGATGGGGCCGCCGAAAGGGAAGGCGGTCATAGGCCCCTCCCTGGGGAGGAGGGGCTACGGGCCCCTCCTGGGAATTTCCCGGGGCCAGGACATCCGCGACGGCAGATGTGGTAAGCAGTGTGGGGTGGGAGGGGGGTCTACGCTACCTTCTAGACACCTCACACGAGTCCTCGGACGACCACTAAGATGGCGTCGAGTAAATATGGGGCCCCCGTTAAGACAAGGGAAATTGGAAGTTGGCACAGAGGTACAGTCCTCTGTGCGCCCGCCCCTTACAAGTAAGGGGGGAGTTCTGGTATTAGGGATCTGACACCGGTTACGACCTTGCCGTTGGCCCGTAATGTTAGGATGTACAATTTAATTTTGAGTATATGCATTTGCAGGATGTTTAGAATCGGCTAGGAGAACCTTTGTATTAGAGCTGTGTTAAGGTTAGCCAATAAACATCGTAATGTGAAAATGAAATTGTACATGATATGAAACTGTTATTTTAATGTTTTGATTTTGTTTCATATTTTAATAAATACGGCCGGGAGGGTAACTCCCTCCCGCCTTCCAAAAGTCAAGAACTGTGTCCGTCTTCCCATCCTTGGGGATTGTGTTGGGAGGGGGTGACTGGTATCCCGGCCATACTCATTGTACCAAAAAGAGCTCTATTCACAAGCTGAAGTATTGACACTTTTTTTCAGGACAATTATGCAAAAAAGCGACGATACTTGGGACATATTATGAAGGAGAGGTAATACATTATCGTCGGTTTCATCGACAGGACACTGCCGATAAAACGGCGATAATAGCCTTCATAATATGATCTATGAATTGCAACCGAAACCAACGTTAGTTGTCTTTACATCTAACATTAGATTCGATTGCAATTCATAGAGCATATTATCAACGCTGTTATTGCCGCTATATCTGCAGTTTTCTGCCAATAAAAACGGCGTTAATGTTTTACCTATCCTTGAAAATATTCTGCTGCACCTTCTTGAAAACGGCCTTACCTCGCCTGCCGTAAGACCACTTTGCATATGTTGCGTATAGTACGTTACTGACATGCAAAGTGGGCGTAGGTGAAAGCACATGCAAAATGTGGTTGGAAGGCAAAACACCCAAGACAAAAAGAGGCGTTGCGAGAAAAAGAGCTGGAATAAACTAGTTTATCGCAGAACTGTTAAAGCCTGTTCTAATCAAACATTCGACATCGTTAACATAAGAGTGTAGAAAATAAAACTAAATCCACCCAGTCCCCTAATTACAAGGCACACATTACTGTCTGAAAACAACGTTTGTTTTCACGCGATAATGTTAAGTACCGCGGCTGTTACATCATTTACTATCACATATGTATTCCCATTGATATTAAAGCACTAACACCGTGGAAAATTGCACGGACGTCCATACCCTGTTATCTGCTATTGTGGCCATCAAAAGGAGCTGCGCTGCTCCCCTCTGAGAGGCCTCACTCCCACTGCTGCAGCGGCCTCGCAGTCCTCCAGGAGCACAGGAGCAGCCCCTCCCGCCCATTGAAGTTCTGTGTCGGTCTCATTACCACTTAGTAAAGAAAGTAAGCACTGAAGGATATTCAAGTATGTAGTACTCCTCCTGCTACAGCATACATAATGCATTGTGTTAGGTATAAAAAAGTGAAACACCCACTCTACAATCAGATAGAACACTTCATTTAAAGAAGCCTGTGAATAAGTTTAAAAGATCAGGTTAACCTTCTTTTACTCTCTCATTATTCTTGAACATAAGTATTTACAATACTATATTGAACAATGCCATGGTTGCTGCTTTTTTATTTTAAGAATCTTGCAATCATTCGCAAAGCCAATAGTCATGGCTTCTTTTTCCTGACAAAAAACTTGCAATATTACATATCTACATAGAATGACAGAAAAAACATAACACTACAGAGGCCCAACACTCTGCTAAGCGCAGATATTTAACCTATGGGGCAGATTTATGTTAACTGGCGCATCCCCAGGAATGCACCAGTTAATGTGCGTCACAGTACGCCACTGCCCCGCCACCCATGGTGCTCCACATTTATAATGCAGCGCACCATGGTGCAAAAACAGCACAGATGCGTAATGCATCTGTGCCGGAAAGGTCGTACATTGCTAGAGTTGCGTCGCAAGTGTGACGCAGCTCCAGCAAGGCTCGGGGGTGCCCCATATTCACAATGCTGCATCAAGACCTACGCCTGCTTGAAGCACATGCAGGGTTTTTAAGCAGCATTGGCCTGAAAGTGACTGAGTGAAATCTCATAGATTTCACTCAGCCACTTTCAGGAGGCGTTTCTGCACAGGAAGGCCCCCCCCCCCTGCACAGGAACACTTCCTTATGGTGCGGGGCTTTACAACGTGACGTATCTCCTAGATGCATCACGTTGTAAATATGGCGCATTATTTGTACCGTCATTGCATCAAATAAAGTGACGGAATTGTGGTGCAAAGAGATGCAAGGGCATCATAAATCTGCCCCTATGTGTTTTAAAGTGCCCTCTAAATTACAACCAACACTCTCTTTGGAGAGACCCACCCAGTTTTTTTAACACCTCTTAACTCTTCCCATGCTCATGACAGAGCAGCTCCGTCATAAGCATTGCCTGAGCTGTCCTCATGACGGAGCGGTTCTGTCATGGCCATACCGCTGCGCTTGCGCAGCACTGATTTTGCGCCTGCGCGGCGCGTTCTATTGACTGAGCGGGGCCATGACGGAACCGCTCTGTCATGAGCACACCTCAACCGTGGCTCGTGAAGGAGTGCCTCCATCATGAGCATGCGAGCGCCACTCAGCCCCCGCCCCCCTAAAGCTGAGGCGGAATTGCCACTGCAGCAAAGGAGTTAAAGTCCTGGAAAGAACACCATTTAACATTTAATATCATTTATCACCAATGTTTTTATATATCAGTGTTGCTGAACTCACTCAGTGAAATGTCGCTGATTTCATTAAATCACTTTTAAGGCACTCCTTATGACAATGCACCCAATCCTGTGTGGAAGTGCTTATATTAAACATGACACTGGTATAACCAGGATAGACACAGTAAAAGTCAAAGTAAATTTCTTTTAAAAACATAGTATCTGTGGAAGAAAAGTAAAAATAAGATTATAATGTACATTTCATAAAACAAAAAAAAGTAGGAGTGAATGAAACAGAAAGTAAAAGAAAAAAAGACCAAGGGAGAGAGAAAGAGACAGAGACAGAATGTCTAGTATATAAATCAATAAGTAACATAATTAATTGAAAGAGATAATAGCACTGAAGGAATGAGTGTCTAAACGAACGTAAAGTGAGAGAGAAAATAAAAGTATGATCAGTGATAGTACACGAAGTAAACAGTCTCTTAAAAGAACACAGAAGGAGTACAGGAATATCTTAAGGAGATAAATAAAATAAAGGAAAAACAGTAAGAGAAACAGAGTGAAAAAGGGTGAGTAACAGAAAAAAAACGGAGTACAAATAGACAAGCACTGCAAGACACATATAAATAGAAATAAAGTAGGGTAAGAGAAGTAAAGTATGGGCCTTATTTATGAAGGCCTTGCACCGCCCATGCGTCACTTTTAACATGGCAAAAAATGGTGCATCGGTGGCGCAAGGCTTTCATATATGAGGCCCTTTACATTTAAGTGTAAGAATTGAGCATAATTAATGAAAGCAAAGTAAGGGAACAAATATTAGATACAGTAACACAAACAAATTAAGATTCTAGAAACAAAGGTGATGCAAGGTCAATAAAGGTGAGTCACCATGAAACAACAGTAGAAACAAACTGAAGAGATAGATAGACTGAATAAGATAGTGACAGAAAAGATGTTATAGAAACAGGAAAAAAATTAAACAACACAAAATGTGAATGAGTTAAATGGAATAAGTGTGACTAAACAGTACTGAGAAAGGAAGGAGATCAAAACAATAAGGATAATAGAGAGGCAGACAAAACTCTCGGATGTTATTAGTTGTACTTACCTTATAAATGTAATATCTGTGGAAGACAGTAAAAAAATCTGTTATAATACATATTTCTAAATCCAATGTAACAAAATAACTTAAACAACATATTACATGGTTTATTTTTGCTGTCCTCAGAATACATTGATTTTCACTATAAACAGTGATTTCAATATTAATCATCATGTAACAGCTGGGAAAAAAAAAACACAATCAAAATGATTGTGTTTAAAAAACCCATGAAAGATCTCCATACATAATATAAATACCTGAAAAAAAACATGTCTTTAATGTTTTTCTCTAATTCGCAATTTCTTGAGTAAGCACAGTACATCTTCCACGGTTACAAACTAATTAAACTATACCACCTATTTTTAAATATATCTCAACAAAGCCCCACACAAGTATCTTCTTTAAAAATCTATCTTAAGTACACATTTTCTCTCATACCTTTCCGCGTGGCCAAATAGTATAATTTAACTCGTTATCTTTTAAACACCTCTCAAAAAACTTGTGTCCATATATGTTCTAAAATAATTATCTGAAGTACTCATTTTCTTGTCTCATATTTTTCCGCGTGGCCAAATAGTATGAGTTAAGTAGTTATTTCCTGAAATTTCTGAATCTTAGTCTTATCTATTCTTTTCTGAATCTTTCCAGTTAAACATTGTAACGTGTTCTGTACCATCAAACATTAAGTAAACTTGTACCTGATGCTATCACTTTGCCAAATACAAATTTCATTTCTAGATTTGCACACCCTCATTCACATGATATTTCTAAACAACTGGAAAGGGGCGACCACTCGGTCCCCCCGAACGTATGGTGGAGTACCCCGATCCCCCCGGGAGGCCATCTTGGGCGGGAGGCGGGAGGCGGGAGGCGAGTCTCGGCTGGTATGCCCGAAGCGGCGTAGCCGGGGCGCGCTTTTTCCCGCCCTGGAGTGGGTTGTCCTAGGCACTGAAGCCGCCAGCCACGCCCCCGGAGGCGGGCGGAGGCGGGGTTACGCCCGCCCGAAGACGGATAAAAGGAGCAACAAGCCAAGAAAGCATTCTCTTGTTCCTGTGCTCTGAAGCTGCACCTCCCCGCTGCATGTGAGCTCGAGACGGAACGAAGAGCCAATTTTGAGCGTTGTAATTTTGTTCTTGTTCTTACAGATATCTTCGTTGGAGAATGCCGGGCAAGAAGGTCGGAAAGCGGGTCGGTACCGATCAGATGCTCCGCATGCTCGTAAAGGACATAGCCGAGTTGAAAAAGCAGATGGCGGCAATGAACGGGGCGGGAGGCCCGAAGCGAATCATCGGACCAGCATTGCCGGGAGTAGTCCCTAGCGGGAGAGGCAAGAGGTCCAAGAGGGGGGCACCTGGGGGGGAGGCCCCGGTTCCCGATACCCCGATAGAGGAGCCAATCCCGGTTCCGAAGGAGAGACATCCGATTCCCGTGGTAGTCACCCCCGTGAACGGGGAGGATATGCCTCCCGAGTTGGCTGCACAACTGGCAGCGTGGTTGGGAAAAGATAGCAAGGGCACCACGGCGGATGACGCCAGGGCAGTAATGAAGCAATTGCGAGAATCTAGAGAGGCTGCGAAGGCACCATCTTCTGTTCCCCCACAGGTTCCGGTGGGCGAGACCGCAGCGGGCACGAGTTCGGCAGCGATTACAGCTCCTAGTTCAGGTAAGCGGCTACTGCCGATTGCGGGGGAGGGGTCTGTACCCTCACGAAGGGAGAAAGTGGCCCAGCATGTCCCACTCGAAGTTAAGGAAAAGATTTGGGCTGATAAGTATGTGAACATGTTTTCTTTGCTTACCGACCATTACGAGATCGAACATGTGAAGGGCCAAAAAGAGCTTCTGCATCCGAGTGTTTGGCGCGCCAAAATGGCCGCCTTTAAGGTTGAGGAGAACATAGGTACTTGGGGCAGAGCGTTTGGCATATTCACCTCAATTATGGGGGAGCGAAGGCCTGAGTTGTTGCCCGAGTAGCCCATATATCAGACACGTATCATGGAGTATTCTCAATCATACGAGGGCAATCAGTGGTTTTGTTATGATAATGTTTTTAGGAAGGCCAAAGAGCATGACCCAGCTCTGACCTGGGATTGTTATGACTCAATTTCTTGGCAAAAAATGGAGAATTCAGGCATGTTAAAGGTACCATTGTTGGGGGGTAACGGGGGTGAATTTTCCCGCCAATCCTTTCGGACGGGGGCAGGTAACGAGCATCACTCGAAGTCGAGTGGCAACACGGGTAAAAAGGGGATTTGTTGGAACTTTAACAGGGGAAAATGTACGAGGCCCCAGGGGTCATGCAAGTTTAGACACGACTGTGGGGGGTGTGGACAGTCCTCCCATCCCGAGACCATGTGCAGAGCCAAAACGGGTGATAACGGTGGTAGGGGAAGCACCAAACAGGTCTGAAATAGTCCGAGGGGCGCCTTTACCTACCCCGGTTGATACCATGGCTATGATTCCTTGGCTCAATGAATACCCGGATCATGTCTCCGCTGGAGTGTTGCGAGATGGGTTTTCGTATGGTTTCCGCATTCCAGTGGGGAATTTTCAGGGTAAAACAAGTTGTAAGAACCAACTGTCGGTACTGCAGCATACGGCGGTGGTACAGGTAAAGATTGCGAAAGAGGTGACTCGAGGGCGGGTTGCCGGTCCATTCGATTTACCACCGGTTGCTAACTTTGTTTGTTCCCCCTTAGGGGTGGTCCCCAAGAAGGACCCGGGTGAGTTCAGGCTAATACATAATTTGTCAGCCCCGCGAGGTCTTTCCGTGAATGATGCGATAGACCCGGAAGTGTGTTCGGTGCGGTACGCATCTTTCGATGAGGCCGTCGCCATGTTGAATCGCCTGGGGCCCGGGGCGCTGATGGCAAAATCAGACATCGAGTCAGCGTTCCGGTTGCTCCCGGTACACCCGGACGATCAGCGTCTCCTTGGTTTCATGTTTCAGGGTCGCTATTACATGGACAAATGTATGCCAATGGGATGCTCCATATCTTGTGCTTATTTTGAAAAGTTCAGTTGTTTTCTGCAATGGGTATTCACGAGAAAGACGGGTTTTCAACATGTTATGCATTATCTCGATGACTTTCTGTTCCTGGGGGCAGCCGGGGATCCAGAATGTGGACAGGCTTTAAATGAATTTTGTGGTTTAATGAATCATTTTGGTGTGCCATTGGCACCAGGTAAGACTGTGGGTCCCTCGACGTCACTTGAGTTTCTGGGGATAGAGCTCGATTCGGAGGAGGGTTGCTTTCGGTTACCCAAAGAAAAGGTGGTAAAATTCAGGGCCTCCCTTGAAACATGTATTCGAGAGACTAAGGTAAACTTGCATCAATTGCAGCAAACGGTTGGCCAGTTGAATTTTGCCCTTAGAGTCATGCCAATGGCCCGCCCCTTTTCCCGCTCGATTGCACAAGCCATGGTCGGTCTTAAGGAAGGACACCACCGCACGAGGCTCTCGGCAGAGATTCGCCAGGACATGCGCATTTGGTTGGCATTTCTGGCGGATTTCAATGGTCGAATTGTCTGGAACAAGCCGGCGGTGTCCTCCGAGGAGCTGGGGCTGTGGACAGATTTGGCGGGGAGTGTGGGTTTTGGCGCCATATTAGGTACGCAATGGTCGGCTCAAAAATGGCCGTCATGGTGGCACGAGTGCGGACTGACGAGTAACATTGCTTTTCTTGAACTCTTCCCTATTTTGGTGGCCTTGAAAACATGGCCTGAGGGGTTGCGGGATCACTCTGTGGTGTTCTGGTCTGATAACATGACCGTGGTTGAGTGTATCAATAGTCAGGCAGCACGTTGCAAATGGATTCTGAGACTGCTCAAAGAAATTGTGTTATTGTGTATGCAGTTGAATGTGCTCTTTAGGGCAAGACATGTCCCGGGGGTACTGAACCAAGCGGCTGATGCGCTTTCTCGTTTCCTTATGCAGGCCTTCTGGGGTTTTCTGCCCACAGCGGACCCGGTAGCGGCACCCTTTCCCGAAGCTCTCTGGTCTCTCGGTGCCCCGAACTACAAAACCTCGTGGGAGAGAGTTTAGCACCCAGGACAAGGTAGGCATATGAAGGGGCGTTCCGTTCCTATTGGTCCTTTTTTGGTTCTGCTAGGGGGGAGCTTTGGGGCCAGGAAGAGCTGGTCGTAAAATTCTTGCTGTCTTTACATCAGGCAGGCAAATCCGTAGCTACGGCCCAGAGGCATCGGGCCGCCATTTCCTTTATGGCAAGGGCTCATGGGATCCAGGACCCAACAGCGTCTTTTGTAGTGCAGAAAGCGCTACGTGGGTGGCAACACCTTGAGGGTCGCAGAGTAGATGAGAGGCACCCGATAGGTCTGGATAGGTTGGCCCTGTTATTGTCCGTACTCCCTGCGACATGTTCATCCCAGTATGAAACAGTGTTATTCCGGGCCGCCTTTGCGTTAGCATTCCATGGGGCAATGCGGGTAAGCGAACTAGTGGCGAAGAACAAGCGGGATACGGTGGGGGGACTGTGCCGAGAGCACATTCAGGTAAAGAGGGAGACGATGACTGTCTCGTTTGTCAGGTCCAAGGCCGATCAGGGTGCGATAGGGGATTGTGTAGTCATACATCGGATTCCTGGATCTCCCATGTGCCCTGTTGTTTGCGTAGAGGAATATTTAGCGCAGAGGGTGTCATCATGGGGGGGGACCTTGTTGAGGCACGCTGATGCCACCCCACTGACGAGGTTTCAGTTCCAGCGGGTGCTTGCAATGGCAATTTCGGCCGCGGGCTTGAACCCCGGCGACTTTGGGACCCATTCCTTTCGGATAGGGGCTGCTACTGAGGCTACAGCCAGGGGTCTGAGTGTAGAAAAAGTGAAACGTTTGGGGCGTTGGTCCTCGAATTGTTACAAAAGGTATGTGCAGTTGCACATGTTGTGAAGCTGCTATCATGTACTCACGCTTCTTGTTTTTGTTTGGTTTACAGTTTCGCAAGCTTACGAGGCGGGGCGTACTGTGCAGTCGACCCGACACCTGGGGACCAGCGGTCAAACATCACCGGCTGCGGAAAAAGTGGTGTGGGTCGTGGGCCACTCATACGTGAGGCGTGCCGCGGACGTATTCAAAGCAGGTGACATGATTCACATGGCTGGGGAATACGGGTACAGGGTGACCTTCTACGGAAGGGGCGGGCTCTGTGTTGACCAGTTTCAATCCTTTTTCGAGGGCTTGTTAGGGCGGACGAGGTCACCGCCATCTATAATCATAGTCCATCTTGGGGGCAACGATTTGGTGACCACTGGTAGACGACTTCTTCTCGAGGCGATACTTTCCACAGTAAGTTGGTTGGCGAGAAGGGTTCCAGGGTGTACAATTGCATGGTCCCATATGATTCCACGTAGAGTGTGGCGGGGGGCGAATTCGGTTTCTGCTTTAAATCATTCTGTGAAGAAAGTGAATAACAAATTGGGTAGATTGTTTCGTTCAAGTGCACTGCATTGTATTCCGCATGGTTGTATCCAGGGGGACAGTATGTATTTGGGTGATGGGGTCCACTTGTCCCGGGTGGGGAATGAGTTACTCATAGGAGACCTCATAGCTTGGCTAAAGAGTTTAAAGCATGACCTTTAGGCAGGAGTTTTTGTGGGGGGTCCGGATAGCCGGTCAACTATCCGGCCTGTGGCGGTAAGGTCATGATCGGTGAGCAGTAATTGGAAGATCCCTATGGGGGGGGCGTCACCCATTACGGATGGGAGCGCCCGGGGGAGGTGGCCATTGGCCCCTCAACGGGGAGGCGGTCCCTTCTAAGGATGGGCCACCGAAAGGAAAGGGAAGGTGGTCAAGGCCCCTTCCTGGATAGGAGGGGCTACGGGCCCCTCCTGGGAATTTCCCGGGGCCAGGACACCTGCAACGGCAGATGTGGTAAGTTGTGTGGGGTGGGGAGGGGGGTTTACGCTACCTTCTAGACACCTCACACGAGTCCTCGGACGACCATTAAATGGCGTCGAGTTCATTGGGGCCCCTGTCAAGTCAAGGGAAATTGGTAGATGCACATGAGGTACAGCCTCTGTGCGGTCGCCCCTCGCAAGTGGGGGGGGTAATTCTGGTTTAGGGATCTGACACCGGTTACGACCTTGCCGTTGGCCCTTAACGTTAGGATGTACAATTTCAAGTTAAAATGTTTTGTAGGATGTTAGTTCGGCTAGGAGAACCTTTGTATTAGAAATATGTTAAGGTTAGCCAAACATCGTAATGTGGAAATGAAATTGTACATAATATGAAACTGTTAATTTTAATGTTTTGAGTTTGTTTCATATTTTAATAAATACGGCCGGGAGGGTCACTCCCTCCCGCCTTCCAAAAGTTCAGTACGGTTTCCGGTTTCCCATCCTTGGGGATTGTGTCGAGAGGGGGTGGCGGGTATCTCAGCCATATGGAAAGGGGCGACCACTCGGTCCCCCCGAACGTATGGTGGAGTACCCCGATCCCCCCGGGAGGCCATCTTGGGCGGGAGGCGAGTCTCGGCTGGTATGCCCGAAGCGGCGTAGCCGGGGCGCGCTTTTTCCCGCCCTGGAGTGGGTTGTCCTAGGCACTGAAGCCGCCAGCCACGCCCCCGGAGGCGGGCGGAGGCGGGTTTACGCCCGCCCGAAGACGGATAAAAGGAGCAACAAGCCAAGAAAGCATCCTCTTGTTCCTGTGCTCTGAAGCTGCACCTCCCGCTGCACGTGAGCTCGAGACGGAACGAAGAGCCAATTTTGACCCACCCACCAGCCCCTGAAGACAGCAAGTGGTTTTTGAAATAAAGTTTTGATGTGGTAACTCTATTTCTTACAGGTTGTTACGATTGAAGTGTTATTTGAGTATGCAATAAAGTACTGGTTCTTTTTCAGTATGTTTTTTCGAATAAAGTATTCTGCACTAGTGTTGACCAGTAATCATACGTGAAGCGTTATGGTTGTTTTTAAGTTTAGTAATTCTAGTTGTCGTATTTATTTTGGTCGGGCGGTAAGGTCATGATCGGTGAGCAGTAATTGGAAGATCCCTATGGGGGGGGCGTCACCCATTACGGATGGGAGCGCCCGGGGGAGGTGGCCATTGGCCCCTCAACGGGGAGGCGGTCCCTTCTAAGGATGGGCCGCCGAAAGGAAAGGGAAGGTGGTCAAGGCCCCTTCCTGGATAGGAGGGGCTACGGGCCCCTCCTGGGAATTTCCCGGGGCCAGGACACCTGCGACGGCAGATGTGGTAAGTTGTGTGGGGTGGGGAGGGGGGTTTACGCTACCTTCTAGACACCTCACACGAGTCCTCGGACGACCATTAAATGGCGTCGAGTTCATTGGGGCCCCCGTCAAGTCAAGGGAAATTGGTAGATGCACATGAGGTACAGCCTCTGTGCGGTCGCCCCTCGCAAGAGGGGGGGGGAAATCTGGTTTAGGGATCTGACACCGGTTACGACCTTGCCGTTGGCCCTTAACGTTAGGATGTACAATTTCAAGTTAAAATGTTTTGTAGGATGTTAGTTCGGCTAGGAGAACCTTTGTATTAGAAATATGTTAAGGTTAGCCAAACATCGTAATGTGGAAATGAAATTGTACATAATATGAAACTGTTAATTTTAATGTTTTGAGTTTGTTTCATACTATAATAAATACGGCCGGGAGGGTCACTCCCTCCCGCCTTCCAAAAGTTCAGTACGGTTTCCGGTTTCCCATCCTTGGGGATTGTGTCGAGAGGGGGTGGCGGGTATCTCAGCCATAAGAGTTTCATATCTTTACAGTATTAATCTTCCTACACCAAGTCATTTTACTGAAATTTGGGTTGCAAAAATAGCAGATAAGAGTTAGTTAAGTCAAAGGGCAAACGTTTCTTAAAAGTCAATTGACTATCATTGCTAAGCGTCCAGCCTGTTGCACACTTCAAATAAGCTGTGTAATGTCCTGATGATATTGAAGGCCCTTCATGACAAATAATGGCTACAGTTACAAATGTTCTTCTAGAAATAGATACTTGAGAAGCCACAACATTTTTAATTAAAGTTGACAATTTACTCCCATCAGCTCTGCATTGTTGAAACATTAAAATTACATATTGTCCATTTCTGTAGATAAATAAAGTTGATAACATTTCAGACTTACATTGAGAACAGACCATGTTCTGATGCGCATCTTTAACTAGTTTATTAAAAGACACTTCTTTACAGTCTGGTAATGTTAAATATATAAATCTTTCACTGTGTATATCAGTAATACTTGAAAATGAGCAATTATCACACTTATGTTCCCATTTATAAAAAAGGCCAAAAGACTATCAATATCTACACCTTCATCTTCCAAAACTGTAAACATATACATAATAAATTGCTGACAATCTTGCTAAATTGATTTAGTCCTGCGCATATGTCTAAAACATTCCTTAGTTCTGAAACACTTGCTACTTCACTATCACCACTGGTACATTTTTCAAATACAGAATTTAATGAACAACAAAATGTTTGCTCCCGATTTTGTACAATCTGTTGCTTAACATTTTTTAGAAAAAAACAACATTAACTACTACATTTGCATAGCAGTTGACACCAGACCTGTTTTCAAACTTAAATCCAACAATCTCTTCAATACAAACCTTTGTCTTACGCCTACCAACAACAGCTACATCTTTTTTTCTTCGTTTCTCGACTTACCTCGGTACATTTTTCCTCATTTTCCTCATTTCTCCTTTTCTGACCAACCATACGCCTTTCAATTAAAGGATATTGAGGTAAACTTGGAGCATATTCTCTTCTTAACCATTATACTCCTTCACACAATTTAAATCTGCACTAATCTTTGTCTCATCAAAATCAATTAGATAAAGTCCACATAAAGTTCTAACTCGAGATAAAGCAACATACGCCATGCCCTCTTTGAATACAGTGCTTCCAATATTTACCAAAGCACAATCCACACTTAAACCTTAAGATTTGTGAATAGTCACTGCATATGCCAAACAAATTGGAAATTGCTTCAGACGGACATATAAGTCTTTCACAACAAAAAACGAGTTGAACAGCGACTAATTTGTTGAACTTCCTCAATTCCATCAAATTTTATTCTTAAAAATTCAATCTCATCTCTATTTGAGTAATTGACAAAACCAACAACATTACCCATTGCTCCATTTACCAATCCTCTTTCTACATGTAAATTTCTCCGTAAAATGATCTGACAAGTTAAACATACATACAGATTTTTCTCTAAGCCAGCAGTTTTAGATATAGATTTCTGAAGAGAATCCAATTTTAACTTCAACTTTTCAGACAAAACAATAGTACTACCTTCATGCTCTATTCTATCTTTAGCTTCCAGTTTCTTAATTTCTTGATTTTCTAAATTCAACATTTTCTCATTAAAAACTGAACATTCTTTGAGAGTTGGCATCAAGCATATGACTGACTTATCTGCTACCTCTTTACTATATATTTTCTCAGGTACATTATCTTCATTAGGAAACAGCTTGGAAAGTAATCGTGTTCGTAGAGTGTCTTTCGCATCTTCAGTTAGTTTTCCAATCTTTATATCTTGAAGAATATGTCCATATTTAGTATCCTTTGCCTGTCGCATATTTTGAATCAGTTCAGTATATTTGAAATGTGACCATATAATAGCATTTCCAATACTGCCCAGGCACTTTCTGGTCTCCTCATGCGTAACAGTTTCAAATACAGGTTGTCCTTTCACAGGAGTTAGCTGCAGTAGATCTCCAAAAACTATGACATGTTTACCTCCAAATAACACATCATACTCTGTCTTAAGTATCTGTTGCATTCTTAAATGCACAAAAGCAAGCATTAAATTAGATACCATTCTTACCTCATCAACAATAAGAAGTTTCTTTTTTTAAGGACTGTAGAACCTGTCTTGTCACTCTCATAAAGCAGATGAACGACGAATAGGACAAGAAAACTGTCTTCAAGAATGCTTTAATATCAAAAATAATTTTATTCATTTAAAAGTTCATAATTTAAAAGAACTTCAAGCATAACTTCATCAGGTACTTCTTGTAATTCATAGTCCTCATCTTCAAAACACTCCTCATCCCCTTCCACCATCTCTAAGTAAGCAGAGTCCAAAGAAATGTTCATAAAGTCATCATTTTCATTTTTAATTTCCTCCTGAAACACTGCTTCTAATAACTCGTCCATCAGTTCATTAATAATTTCAAAATGAATTTCTTTTTCTTGAGAACAATTCTCCATCTCTATTTACTGTTCGATCTTTTGTATCCTT
Source organism: Lissotriton vulgaris (assembly GCF_964263255.1). NCBI lineage: Eukaryota > Metazoa > Chordata > Amphibia > Caudata > Salamandridae > Lissotriton > Lissotriton vulgaris. The sequence continues at coordinate 82,120 of NW_028244136.1, read as the reverse complement.
TTAAAAAAATATAAAGACTAAATTATATCTTTTTCATAAATATATAACTTAAAAGTACCTTTACTAATTTTTTAACTACATATATTTTTTATAATTTCAAACTTATTAACTACATATATTAAGATAGCACCTTCCTCTTGTTTTGAAAACAAATTGGCAGTATAACCCTAAACATTAACACTGTTCCTTTTTTTTCATTAAATAATTACTGCTGTAAAAAGACATTTTACTGTAAAAAAAATTTTAGATTTTCTAGATATCAGAAATATTGATAAACTTTATAATTAATTTTTAGAGATCTATTTTCTGAGTTCACCACTACAAAGTGCTATTCAAACTATATACACTCTGAAGGGAAAGCTCACATTGTACAAACCATAACATTCACTTAACAGATTACTACTTCCCACAGAGACAGTTGCTTTTATGTTTGAACAGCATACTCAGCATGTGAATTTCATAGCGTAAACAAAATTTCATGCTAACCATGAAGAACCACATCATAATAAAGCTCTGCAAATATATGTAAAACAGTGCCTATAGATAGTACAGTCAGAGATATACAGGAAAGATACCCATCACACAAAGAGCCATATCATAATACCCCTCTGTAAATGAAGGAAAAAGACTGCCAAAGATAATACAGCATGATTTCAAAAATAATGAACACTTTGCAGGAAGTATTCAATGGAAACCGGAAAGAATTATACTCAAATGATACGTAAACCAGAACTCCATCAAAAAGAACACATGCACCAGGCCCATAAAAAGATAATTTCAGCTGTCAGTGGAAAAATATCTCAAAATACATATCTAGTACAAGCAGATACAGACATAGCAAAAATAGAAGATAAAATCATGGTCCAAACCGAAACTTTACAAATATTTAAAAAAATCTTCTTTATTATGTTAATGTGCACCCAAAAAAATTGCCTTTCAAAAATACCAACTCACCTGAAAAAAAGAATATAATTTCTGAAATTCAGCGAAGTGGAAGGCAGGTTATGCTGTTCATCAGCAAACACTATAAAAAAAGAGAATAATGAAATTTAATTAACATATTACAGACATATTTATTACACAACATAGAGCCATTGTAGCAAAGAACAAGCATAACAGATAAATTCCCTAAGATTCTCTACCATTAGATATCCTAATGCCTAACTAAGTTCAATAATTGTTTATTCAACACATGACATACCTAAATATAAAATAAAATATCAAATATAGAGTAAAAAATAGATACAGGACAGGAGAGATACAGACTACAGGAAAGAGAGAGACAGTAGCAGAAAGAGGAACATAAAGAGACAGACTAGCATTCAAACCACTAACAGATAGGCAGAAAAATAACACCACCACTGAAAAGTCAAGAAACAAAGGGAAGGTACAATAAAGAAAAAGATGACCATACAGACGGAGTCACAAAGTAGAAATAACAGACAGAGAACAAAGAAGACAAAAGACAGGAGGTACAGAGACAGAGAGGACAGCAGGCAAACACTACAATAGGGTGAGAGAGAGCAGAAGGAACACAGAGATGGACAAACAAAGCAGAAGAGAGAGAAAGATGGAGAGAAGAAGAGTGAATAAGAGGAAAATAGATATACACCACCATACAGACAATCTAGGAGGAAGACTGATAACAGGACACAGAGAAGCCTAATACAAAAAGAGCACGAGAAGGAGAGAGATATCACAAGGGACAGTGAAGGTAAGAGTGATTTCAGGCCAAAAATAAAACAATCACAGAAATGAATAAATATAGTGAAAACCACAACAAACACAAAGAGACCAAGAGAAACAAAAAGAATAGGACACAAAGCGTCTCATTTATGAAAGCCTTGCGCCACAGATACGTCACTTTTCCCCATGTTAAAAGTGATGCACCAGCGGCGCAAGGCCTTCATAATTAAAGGCCCATGAGAGGGAGAACAACAACTGCATAGAGAGAAAATGTATGAGAGACAGCAACGGTAAAAATCAAAGAATAGGCAACATGCAGAAAAACTGCACGGTAGACAGACATACAGAGGGCGAGCCAGACACACTAAAATATATAAAGTAAACAGCACAAAAACAGTATGTTGAGAAAACGAAAACAGCAACACAGATATATGTATACTGACTCCACTAACTTAGTGCAAGAACGTATCTGTTACAAGAACTTCTGCATAATCTTAACTCACAACTCTTTTTTTCCCTTTACCCCCACCACTTTCCCCTCTGAACTTTCACCCACCATTGCAGCTCTCGGCCACAAACCACACTGTAAATTTTGCTCTCTAATTTTTTACATATAGGTATGGTACAACACGTAACATCATACCTACAGCAACTAAGTACTAATACCTTTGACACAGATTAATAGCTGCACAATTTAACTAAAAAGTCTGTCTACCCCAGGCCTCAAAAGTGCAGCCCAATACACAGCAAGCCTACCTTTAAGAAACTGCCTGTGCTGAAACTCGAACAGACTGGCCAACTTAAAGCCCTGAAACTATCTTAATTTTCTCCTCTCTCTTTAAACCAGGAGTCTCCAAACCGGTCCTGAAGGGGCGGATCCATGCCATATTTTTTAGATATCCCCATTGAAATACATGTAGTAATTTTTAAAATCTGGCATGGATCTGGCCCTCCAGGACCGCTTTGGAGACCCCTGCTTTAAACCTTTACATTTCATTTTCAAACCACGTTTGCTTTCCATAACACACTTTTTTTTTCAATGTTCCACATTCAACGCCTAAACACTTTTCCCTTTTTAGTATCCGAAGCCACAACTGCAACATGGCTAATGCACAAATTTATTAGTCTACCTTTCCCATTTTTTCACTCTTTAAATTCTATAAATTTCTTCACATAAATAGATACCAGAGGCTCAGTACCTCCTACAGTCATAAAACTAAGTCGCTCCCTATCACTTACAAATGCCTTTGAGACAGCAAAAAAATGTCGGGCAGATTTACAATCCCCTTACGCCACTTTAGCATCACTTTTAACATGTGACAAGTGAAGCAAAACTGCCGCACGGAGCATGTTAATCTGCCCCTAAATCTTTATAGAAATGAGTGTACTCAAACATGTAATTAGTTGTTCACATGCAGGCACTTTCAATCACATGACTTATTTAACCAGAAGCGCTGTAATGTTGCATGTCTTTTGAAAGATACACCAGTGCCTGCTATAATGCCGACTTTTTATTTATTCTTCAACAGTGGTTATTTTTTTTTTTCATGTATTGAAAATTACTATGACTTTTTAAACGGCAAAGCTTACGCGGTAATAATCACTCTGCATATGCTTCCCGGTAAGAATTTAGTTTATCTATCCCCGCATGGGAACCTTGATGTTTCCATCTGGCCGCGAATTCCAGCCTTGAATCACAAGACATGAACAACAGCCTTATTGTCACAAAAACAAGTTACCCTACCATCTGTTCGCAAACATATCTTTCACTTAGCTAATATTCACAGAGAAGTGCATTCCTTATAAAATAGTGACCTTCCTTTACAATTTGCTGAGGTGACTCCCTTAATTTTTAACGCATCCTCCACTTCAAGACAGCACTATTTTTTTTATAACTACTAAGCAATGGTTTAGTGACTTGTCTGCCAGAAATTATTTGAAGTCATTCTGCTACTCTTCACTCCATAGTCGGCGACCTATTTTTCAGGACTTCCTGTTCTACTACCAGAGACTGCGACTTTTGTGTTCCTATTTTGTTTATTACGAAATGGATGTCCCTCCTGTCTTCGCAAACGAGCCGGAGCACTTAGAACTATTTCGCCAGAGGATGCTTGAGTACTAGGGCATCTTACCACTCTCAACTTTGAGTGCATCATATCAATTATCATTTCGATTTTCCTATTTCACCTGTGTGCAGCCTGTATTTCATTGCCTGAGCTGTGATTTCATGTGGGCCCTGGACTTATGTCTCTGCAACTTGGTATCTCCGGAAGTGAATTACAACCATCTCATGAATCCGTTAATTGATCATGAACAGCTTTGTTCCAACGGAGGGGTTATGGCCTTTGCAGCGATACAAGGAGTTCTGGGTCATTGGAATATATTCGCAGTGGCGCAAGATTTCCTGGCATACAGCTACATAGAGAAGACACCGAGTTGCCCTCTGATGGTACTAGGGGCTCCGGTAATTAAAGACCATGTATGTTCTTTTCCTCTTTTCAATTGGATGGCTAACATGTTTTCGGATCATAACAGTGACTTCCTTTTAGAAGTGGTAGCTGCTTATTTCGCCTACACAATTGTAGGATGACTCTTATGCAAGCCATTGACGTCCACATTTTGTTTTGCCTCCCTATCTTTTTCACGTTTTCTTAAATTTTTTTTTACATCAACAGACCTATTGGCTTTAATAACAGTGGACATTATAATTTCCTGCTGGTCACATTTTTGTGTTTTATGTGGACTAAATTCTTTTTCCTCAGCTACTCGATTTCGAACGTAACTTTTTATTAAAGTCTAATGTCAACAATTCAGTTGCATATCTTATCTTATCTTATTTCACACGTACTCGGAGCAAAACTGGGTAATATATGCTACATGTTCCCTGATTAATGTGTAAAGATAGCATGAGTTTTTTATAAGTGTAAACGGCATTTCTCCTTTGAACTGCTTATTTCTGCCTCACACACCTCTGCTGCTTTAGTTTTCCATGTACTGAAATATTTTTAATGCATACGAGAAAAATATGTTCTTTCAATAATATTTCCATTACTTTTCGTGCTGTATTTCAGATGGAGTACTGAAACCATCAAAAGATATGTCAATACAGTAGTTCTTCTCAACACTAATTTGCGAACGTTCCAACAGATTACATACAAGCACCTCCAGCCAACTTCTCGCTTTTGGCTCCTTTTTTTTTTCCTTACACAACAGCATAACACAAACTTGATAGTGCTTTGCATGCAGAGAGCTGATTGTTAATGAGCTGATGTCTAACCACTAGCATTTTCATGTATCGTTCCTAAACTGAAAGGCAAGACACCTTCTTAGATTTAATAAAATATAATGTACTTCCTCATAACAGTGTACAATTAATTTTGCTAAACCATATTCATTTTACATCAACTATACCGTTTGTATTCTATGTACTAGTGACTATACCGATTACTTTGTTTCTTACAATGTCTGTACTCGTATTAGATAAGAGACTTGCCTTGAAAACAGTGCATTTCTGAATAAACATTTCAAATATACACGTTCTCTCTTTTAATCCATAATCTCAACTGAAATAATTGTATACTAAAAGAATATTCATGTGTTCCACGTAACCTCAGCTGTACTAACTTCATGTTTTCTTTTGTCGACCTGACTTACTCATACTAGAACCCGCAGGCCTATGACAGCCCGTCAACCCTTTCTTAGTGGGTCGCGGACCATGCAAACAGTTGTACCTCTGTAAGAAAATAATGTATTACTGTTACCAAGCACCGCCGCAGTTCCGCTTGACTCGTATTTCACTACTTATCACGCTTTCATCTCCACAATAACAAACAAACTTTCTCAGCCCAGACTGAAGGCAGACACAGACAGACACACACACAGTAAGATAACACAGGGGAACGGAGACGGAAGGCCGAAGGGAGATTAAGATGGAGTCAAACGGCAGGAGGGAGAGAGATATTTGTATACTCGGTCTGCTACCTCAATGTATGAAGGCATGTACTGCACGAACCTGTGTACAACCTCATGGTCACAACTTTTCATTTTATTTTACTCGACCACCTCCCCTTCTCACCCCACCCCCACCAGTGCAGGCCGCGGCCACAAACCACACTGTAATTTTGTCGTCTGACAGAAAGTTTATGAATTCCATAATCATTACCACTTTTTGACGACAGTTTCACATTTGTACTACACGAACCTGTGTACACCCTCATGGTCACAACTTTTCATTTTATTTTACTCCACCACCTCCCCCTCTCACCCCACCCCCACCAGTGCACGCTGCAGCCACAAACCACACTGTAATTTTGTCGTCTGACAGAAAGTTTATGAATACCTTAATCCTTACCACTTTTTGACGACGGTTTCACATTTGTACTACACGAACCTGTGTACAACCTCATGGTCACAACTTTTCATTTTATTTTACTCCACCACCTCCCCCTCTCACCCCACCCCCACCAGTGCAGGCCGCGGCCACAAACCACACTGTAATTTTGTCGTCTGACAGAAAGTTTATGAATACCTTAATCATTACCACTTTTTGATGACGGTTTCACATTTGTACTACACAAACCTGTGTACAACCTCATGGTCACAATTTTTCATTTTATTTTACTCCACCACCTCCCCCTCTCACCCCAACCCCACCAGTGCAGGCCGCGGCCACAAACCACACTGTAATTTTGTCGTCTGACAGAACGTTCAGGAATACATTAAGCATTAGAACTTTTTGACGACGGTATCACATGTAATGTACCATTTCTCTCTCTATCTACATTATCTGTGTCTCTGCTAATACCATTTTTTCATTTCAAAATCAACTTCTCTCATTATATGTAAACGCTTCAAAATCACACAAATAATTACTTTCTATATTAAACATATTTTATATTCCATTTTTTGCTGTTCACCAAAATTATATACAAAACTATAATTTACATTGGAAAGAATATGAAAAAAAGGCTCACAACTCCCATTAAATTCACAGGACTTCAGGCCTACACTCCACTCCCGTCTGGTGTAGCAGCCTAAGATAACATATATATTCTAGGTACACACACCGCCGCATCTGAATGTTTCACATCTCTATAAACATCCATTTGAATGTTAAGTAGGCCTTGCAGTTATTTTACCCCTTCTAAAAGCCCCTGCACCTTTACTCTGCCAACTAATTAAACATTCAAGTTCGCCTAACAACATTTTTTTAATTTGCTACCCCCCCAAAATTTCGTTCCAGTTTCGTCTCTGACTCACAGTGAATTTAAAAAACTAACAGTAAAAGATTACATAGGAACATGACTGAACACCATTTAGCTTATTGAAATTTATTATGCAAAATGTAAAACTAATAATTGCAAACAAATAATGTCGATAAAGAGTGATGAAACGAAATGGAAAAATAGTTTTAAAAATACAAGACATTATGACAGCCAAAAATGAGATTACTCAGAGACTGTGAGGAAAATGAACCAATTTTAGTGGCTAAACCAAATTTTACAGTATATGACAAAGCAAACAGTTACAGACTTACCTTTATCAATGCTTTGTACGATGTAGAACAGTGACAGTCACAAAACAGATATTCATTTGCGAAACTCTGAATAATGCTTCTGTCACTGCAACCAAAATTCAATGGCACAGATATCCTGTCAATACAGACTCATATATGTGTCTTCAACCAATCATATTTATTCCCGCAAAATTTTGAAATCAAATTAACATTTCAGTTGGTTGTCCCTCACAATATTTTCAATGTCACATAAAAGTCACCCATCACCCACTGCTTTCTCTGGCTGTTTCCATGGTAACACCTCATTCTGCACCTGGCTGAAGGCACAGGTCAAAAGTTCATATCTCAACGTTCTACATCAAACTAAGAAGACTGTTTTCCCTCCAGAAACACCTGCCTATCCACAGCTCTGTTACATGTCATTTTTTTAACACCCAATAGTACTTTTCGTTTTACATAAACATTAACATGCAACTTAGTCTTCAATCTTGAGGTATTACAATCAACCAATCATTTTTATTTTTTCAACCACACCAAGCCTCATCCATTTTTTTATCCTGACTTTCAGCTTCTAACTACCATTCTACTTCCAGAACCCATCGGAGTACAAGTGCATCTACCTTGAAAATGAAGGTTTGGCTTTTAGGACACAGCTATATTCACTGGAGTGGAAAATATGCAGCAAACAGACGAATTTCCAACCTTGATTTACCAAATGTGCAGATAACGTGGATTGGCCAGAGAGGATTGAGATGTCACCAATTGATACCTTTGGTGAAAACTTTTATGCATCTCCCAGAACCAGACCTTATAATTGTGCACTGTAGTGGGAACGATCTAGGCACATTGACTGGGGTAGGTCTGGAAATGCTTCTAAAAGACACCTTTCGACAATTGATGGCACTTTTTCCTCGAACTGCCTTGGTATATTCCAATATATGCCAAAAACAGAAATGGAATTGGTCCAATCAACATTGTGCACAAATTGAGAAAGCAAGGACACATGTAAATTAATCTGTTTCTGCTTTCCTCAGAGATTATAGCATGGGTTCTATTTACCACAACAACTTGCGTTACAACATGCAAGGCATCTATAGGAGAGATGGTGTTCATTTCACGGATGAGGGAAACAGAATATTCCTCTGTAACATGAGACTCTGCATCGGTACTTACTTATAAATGCACAGAAAACTCAATTAACACAAGGGCTCTTTTCAGAGCCACCTTATATCTAAGCACTCAAACTTCTGATTTATCTCCATTTTCACACTCTTGTAAATAGGTGTGCGCGACCGGGTGCGCGCACCCCGCAACTTTTTATAAAAAAAATTTAAAATTCTTTTCGCGTTCAAGAACCTTACTGCACCCCCTGAGAAAACCTACGCGGCCAGATAATCTCTACCTTGTCCCCTTTCCATGTTCCAACGCTTTGAAATGTACAATATATTCACTCGCACTAACAAAATGGCAGTCAACACTGCCTGATTTCCTCCGAATCGAACGTTCACAGACGTCACACAGCAAAAAAAAAAATTCCGCTCACGCGCTGCCGCACGAGTGCGCGCACCCGTGCGCGCACCCGTGCGTGCTTATGGATATATAATTGACTTCAACTTTAATTTTCCCAGCAACTACTGAACGGATTTACACCATTCGAAAAAAAAGCGTAATCTGCGAGCCGGACTCTACTGTTTTGCCAAATTTCTTATAAATCCATTCACCCGTTCCAGCTGTAGTCGTGTCTAAACGTGCTATGGAAAATAACATGGAGAAAACATGTTTTGGGACCCCCCTTTTATCTCAGTCCCTACTTGACGAATCCCCCCCAAACTTTAAGGGAAGGACCGCAGTAGACCGAGCCATCTTCTTTGAGAAATTCGCGAAGATTCATCCACTGGGGCCAAAGTTAATCCAAATAGAATGTTGAGGATTTCCTATGGAAACTAGGTCCTAACTAGGTAGGTAGAAAAAGCTTTATTCGAGTTATACACTCATAAAAGCACACACATATAAATTCATACATTTTTTTTTTTTTAAAACTTCAAACATTCAGTAACAATCAGTTTATAGTTAAAAATACATAATACATGAACACAAAAAGTTGTTACCAATTAGGGTAAGAAAAGCTTTTTCATAGTATGCGGAAACTAAATGTATGTTGGGATGTAAAAACCTCTGCGTTACGGACCATTTCCAGTATTTACACACTAAAAACTCATACTATACATATTAGCCGCAATTTAAGGTTAAAATTCATATATATCTCCCAGTAGATGTTTGCAAGGATAAGTCAAACAATGGAAAATGTAAAATTCAAGACACATTAGAAGATAGAGCCCTCCTCCTTATGGACCATGCCCACCCCAGATATTTTGCCGTTCCAATTACGACGGGCATTTCAGTGGAGGAACAAATAATTCTCAACCCCTCAACACCGCTTAGGACACCAAGGTTCCTACAAACTGGAGCCAACCAGGATTTTCTTGGATTTAAATAAGCCTCGCATAGGAAAAGAAAATGTGCAATACTTTCGTTGGGGGCCCCACATGACGGGCAGCACGAACTACCACTAGTTCTCCAACTGGCCATCAAACACCTCAGGGGGAGAGAACCTGCCGTTAACTGGAAAAATAATTTCCTGTCTAGTGGAACAGTTATACTGTCCCAATACTTTTCTAGGGATGGTCTCTGTTTAATTTCCATAAATCTACCCCCCATGGATTCAGAGTTTACACTCCTCCAGAGTTTCTGATCGATGTGGTCCCAATATATTTCTTTGATACTAGATTTACTGGGGAATACTTCCCCAAGGGGGTTGTCCCATAGTTTGGAGAGCCCAAGCTCAGCAAGGACGTCCCTTAGCATCTTTAGCCATGTAATTTTACGAAAAGCATCTGATTTGGCTAATGCTAAGAACCCCTCTGCGTAGTGTCTTATTTCCATGGTTGTCCATAACCGTCTCCAATAGAGGATAGGCCTCAGTCGGGCACGGTCACTAAGCGATCTTCTGCCTAGATCAAAACCAAGCGGAATTAATGGGGTACTTTGGGGGAGACTAGTTATCCCTCTCAAAAACCTGTTCTCAGATCTTTGAAGGGTGGTAAGACTCTCAAAGCCCCAGACTTCAGCCCCATAAAGGGTTGCGCCCAAGGCTTTTGCGTCATAGACCATGAGAACAGGTTTTATAGGCCTGGTTTTGGATTTTACTTGCTCGACCCTGAGGGCTCCTGAAATCTGCTGGTGTTTCAACCCCGCCTTCTCTATATGTCTTGACCAACCAAGTTTACTTGATATCTCCACCCCAAGGTATGTAAAAACATTTACTAGCTCTAATTTAATATTGTTCAAGAAAACCTTGGGTTGGGATTGGCACTTTTGCCCGAAGGCCATCAACTTGGTTTTATTTACATTGACCTCAAGTCCCCGTTCTTTGCAGAATGAGTCAAATATGTTCAGGGCTCGCTGGAGACCCGACGGGGTCTTGGATACGATCAAGGTGTCGTCAGCGAACATCAGAATTGGAACTCTGATGCCCGCTAACGAGGGTGCGTCAACCATTGCCTTCAAAATCCTATCTACAATGCCATTAATGAACAGGGAGAACAGCAGGGGTGCCATTGCACATCCCTGCCGTACCCCCCGCTCAACTGGGAAGTTGGTGGTGGATTCCCCATTCCTCCCCCACTGGACCTTAGCATAGTTGCTTTCATGGAGACGCATTATCATTGTGAGCAAATCCAGTGGGACCCCTAGCTTAGACAGGACCTCCCACAACATGCACCTGGGCACCAGATCAAAGGCAGCCCTTAGATCTACAAATGCTACATAAAGGCTGCCTTTACCCAGGAGTACAGTCCCCCACAGTAGCATGGTGAAGCGAAAAATTTGATCGACCGTACTGGTTGCACGTCTGAATCCTGCCTGGAACTAACTATAACTACCTACTGGCGACTGCCAGTAGGTGATATATATATATATATATATATATATATATATATATATATATATATATATATATATATATATATATATATATATATATATATATATATATTCACAGAAAAAACCATAGGTTTTACACACGTTATAGTTAGGAAGTAGCATTTAAAAAACCTATGAAATTCACTGAAAAAACCATAGGTTTGACACATGTTATAGTTAGCTGGAAATTTTACTGATATAAAACCAATGAAATTCCACGTTATAGTTAGTTGGACTCACTATAACTTGCGCGTGCAATGCACTGCTGATGACGTCACATATTACATCACTCATGACATGGTCAGTGACATCACTCATGACATCACTGATGACACCATCCAGTGAATATGTGTCTTTCTGAAAAATAAATATTAGTGAGTAATGTTTAAATATTTAAATATTTAAATATATATATTAGTGTTTCACTTTGTGTATAAGTGGCTACATGTGTTGGTAAGTAGCTACATGCGTATGTATATGGGTTATTAGATGTTTCTCTTAGTATCAGTATGAGTGTCTATATGGTTTGGTGGGGGTATTACTTAGCACATAGATGCATGAGTGACTGACTCTCTGTTTGTATGTGTTTTGAAGACAGCATATGTGCAGGACTGTATGGGTGGATGAGTGTGTATATGTGTTTGTTAGTGAGTGAATGACTGTCTCACTAGTGTCTTTATCAGTAACTACATATGTTTTAATCTAGTATATGTGAATATTGATGTATATAGGTGAGTATATGTGAGAGTAAGAGATTGTAAGAGTTCCTGTTTAAATAAGTATATGTTTCTATAAGTGATTGTTTAAGAGAATAAATATGTGTAATTTTCAATAGAAGTAAGGTGGAAGTGTGTGTATAACTCTATATTCAAATAAATGGATGTTCAATAGTTTATTTGCACGTGTGAGTATGTGTGTGAGTAACTTTTGGATGACTGTCGGTGTGTAACAGGATGTATAGGTGTATCACTTCATATGATGACTGAGTATATGTATGAGTGACTATATAGAACTGTTGGTGAATGAGTGGATGTGTATATAGATGGTGGAATTACTGAATTGCTTGTTGTAACTGATATGGGTATCTCCATTTTTTTTTAAATTTCAGTTTCTATTTTTGAATATGTGTTTCAAGGGTTACATTACAGTGAAAGGAGGTCTGTCACTATGTCACAAGGATGGTGTCATCAGTGATGTCATGAGTGATGTCACTGACCATGTCATGAGTGATGTAATATGTGACGTCATCAGCAGTGCATTGAACGCGCAAGTTATAGTGAGTCCAACTAACTATAACGTGGAATTTCATTGGTTTATATCAGTAAAATTTCCAGCTAACTATAACATGTGTCACACCTATGGTTTTTTCAGTGAATTTCATAGGTTTTTTAAATGCTACTTCCTAACTATAACGTGTGTAAAACCTATGGTTTTTTCTGTGAATTTCATTGGTTTTTAAAATGCTAATTCAGAAATATGTCTTGTATGCAACCTATACTTTTGTCAATAAAGTTCTGGCAATATTTTTTTCGAAAACAAACCGTTTTCTTCACTGTTCAAGTTGCATAGAGACTCCTTGTAAAGCGATACAGAATTCGAAAGTCTGTATCTTGCCTTTTTTTAAACACATTAAAATTTGTCTGTAAATAAAAATAGCCTTACTAAACTTTCGTGCGCGACCCGGTGTGCGCACTCTCGGCAACAGTTGTCAATAAAATGGATATCGCATTTCCAGGCTTTCGTGCGCGACCGAATGCGCTCACCTGCCTATACATTTCGTGAAAACTTTGCAATTTGAACTTATTGAATTTCTTCATACACCCCTCAAAGAACTTATAGTACGTCAAAGAGACTGTACCTAGACTTCTTTTTTATTCTTATGAAACTTTTCAGTAAATGGAGCCGAATGTCTTTTTAAACTTTCGTGCGTTACCAGATGTACACACCTTGGTATTTTTTTTAGAAATATAAAACGTTTCATACTTTAACAATTGTGTGCTTAAATCCAGCTCAGAAGATATACAAAATCAGGATGGTAGTTGGTTCAACCCGGACCGTTTATTAGAGGTAGATCGTCCGACTCCACCGGAGGACACCCCTAATAAAAAGGACATATATATAAAATGCGGACTAGCCGCTGTATCGTGCTACCAAACTATAACATATAAATCGTTAGAAAAAACAAAAGGAATCGAGCAAAATCAGTAGGCCACTGATGGGATCTCTTTTTAACCTCGCTAAAATAGAAAAATTAGGAACAACCCCTCATGAGAAATATGAAACTAGTGAGAGGAACCGAGCTCGACGCCATGATGGCTGCAAGACAGCTCGGCTCTGCCGCCCACCCCACCCAAAATAACGACAAATATTATAAAGATATACAACAAACCAGCAAAGTAACAGGGTAAAACGTTTTATTAAATAACTATTTACATGGCAGCCTGCTGTAACATGAAAACAACACTTTCAATTGGTTCTTAATAGTTTCAATTCTGGAATTTACACGCAGCACTCCACCCACTTCCCTCACTATCTTTTCTACTCTCAAGAGAGAACAACATCTTACATCTTTCGGAAGACTTTGGTAAAATGGCTACCGTATCTCATTCATCTTCCGAATCTGACCAAAATGATCGACTACCTTTAATAAGAAAAAATAAATCTTTCATCTGGCAATTTTTCACTTATCCTGAAGATCAAAAGAAAGTGAATGCACCAAAAGTAACCTGCACGATATGTGACTTGGTTCTCTCAAGAAGAAATCCAGCAAAAAAATATTCCTTTTCCATACATACCATGGTGCGGCATGTCAAACAAGTGCACCCTGTGCAATTTGCAGAGGCAACGACAAGAGCCCTGGCCACGCTATTACCATTAGAGGTGGCCAGCACATCTTCTGATCGACGACCTGTATCTCCATCGAGTGCAGAGATGGACTTCAGATATTTAACTATATATGGTCTATAACCTATGGTTTTTTCAGTGATTTTCTTTGGTTTTTTAATAGCAAATATCCAAAGCTTTTTTCTGGAAAATGACTAAAATTAGGTATACATAAGCGGCGTTCATTTATGTTCACCACAGCCACTGTTAAAAGTAAAGTGAAAGTGGCGAAACAGTGGCCACGCCATCTAGTCCCTTTTAGGCCCCATCATGCACGTAAGTAACAGCCATTTTCTGTGTCATGGCCTCTCTGCCCACTGCCAATAGCCTATGATTGTTCGACATTGGTTCTCTTTGGGTCATTCTCTGTTCACAAATAAGCACAGAGTCGCAATACTCTGTTTAGTTTTTGCAGATAGTGAAGGATAGATAGTGCACACTTTTGTCCCCTTTGTAACCCGTCATGCCTATCTCTGCCCCGTTTGTTGGTAGTTGGTTCAACCCGGACCGTTTATTAGAGGTAGATCGTCCGACTCCACCGGAGGACCCCCCTAATAAAAAGGACATATATATAAAATGCGGACTATCCGCTGTATCGTGCTAGCAAACTATAACATATAAATCGTTAGAAAAAACATGAAATTAGTGAGAGGAACCGAGCTCGACGCCATGATGGCTGCAAGACAGCTCGGCTCCGCCGCCCACCCCGCCCAAAATAACGACAAACACTATGCAAATATTATAAATAAATACAACACACCAGCAAAGTAACAGGGTAAAACATTTTATTAAATAACTATTTACATGGCAGCCTGCTGCAACATGAAAACAACACTTCTAATTGCTTCTTAGTAGTTTCAATTCTGAAATTGAACACCCAGTACATCCAGAGGTGATGTCCGACAAGTTGTGTGGGGGGATGCCTTGCTAATGCCGCCACCCCCACCACCTTCTGTAGGAAGGACTCTGGATATGCTTGGTCCCTGAGAGGCTTCGATCTCCCTGCCTTGCACAAATGTCATAAGTTCTGGATGTTGAGTGCCATACTTCAGGGTCCGACAAGTTGTGTGGGGGGATGCCTTGCTAATGCCGCCACCCCCACCACCTTCTGTAGGAAGGACTCTGGATATGCTTGGTCCCTGAGAGGCTTCGATGTCCCTGCCTTGCACAAATGTCATAAGTTCTGGATGTTGAGTGCCATACTTCAGGGTCCAAGAAACGCGGACTCGGAGGGGGTGCTTGGCTCCTGCCCCCTCCCCAAGTCTTGTTCCCCTGGTATGGCCTGAGATCGCCCACGACATAGGCGGCCGGCTCCCGGGGTCAGGCGGAACTTGTTGCCTTTTGATGCCTCTTCCATTCTGGACCTTGTCCCACAATCCGTTTGACCTGAAGACACGTCCTGCGGTGCCCTGGTCCGACCATCACATATACCTGCGCCAGGAGACGGCGTGGGGTGCCCTGGAAGGGAGAGGCGGCGCGAACGAGCCTCTCCCACCTCACCAGGTGGAGGTTTCTTAGCTACACCCCAGCGCTTCACTCGGCCAGCTGAGTTGCGCCTGCTCCTGCGGCACAGTGCCTCGCTCGGCCAGCTGAATTACGCCTGCTCTTGCTATTACAGCGTCTCACCCGCCATCCGGCTGAATTGCACCCACTCTTCCGATACAGCGACAGGCGGCTGCCACGGAGCTCAGGAAATGGCGGTCGGCTCCACAGACTTGGGCCTGGCCTGCAAGGATGGCTCTGGGCAACCCTGGAACTCGGATGCTTGACTGCTAGGGCATGAGCCCCATTCCCAAAAGCGTCCCCTCAGCCTTGAAGATTCTACAAGAGTCACTGAGGCCCCTGACTCCTGCAGACTTCCGGTGGGGAGCGACTGCCATGATTGCTCGCGGAATGGCCACGACGTAGCCACGAGGTGCTCTCATGCTGACGCCAGCTTCAGTCTGAAACATCCAGAAACACTGTAGACTACCAATTCGATCAGTTCCGGTGGAGCCCCAACGACGTATCGCGTTGTTGCATAATCCGTCATATGACGCGCCTCGTTAGGGCACCCGGAAGTGCTCCGGTGCGCGAGGCGCGAAGCGCAGCTTCCCGGAAGCAATCCGGGGCGCGGCGCGGAGCGCGTAACGTAAGCATTTACATTTCGGTTGGTTCTCCCTCACAATATTTTCAATGTCACATAAAAGTTACCCATCACCCACTGCCATCTCTGGCTGTTTCCATGGCAACACCTCATTCTGCACCTGGCTGAAGGCACAGGTCAAAAGTTCATATCTCAACGTTCTACAGCAAAGTAACAACACTGTTTTCCCTCCAGAAACACCTGCCTATCCACAGCTCTGTTACATGTCATTTTTTTCACACCCAATAGTACTTTTAGTTTTACATAACATTAACATGCAGCGTAGTCTTCAATCTTCACGTATTAGAATCAACCAATCATTTTTTGTTTTTCAACCACACCAAGCCTCATCCATTTTTTTATCCTGACTTTCAGCTTCTAACTACCATTCCACTTCCAGAACCCATCGGAGTACGAGTGCATCTGCCTTGAAAATGAAGGTTTGGCTTTTAGGACACAGCTATATTCACTGGACTGGAAAATATGCAGCAAGCAGACGAATTTCCAACCTTCATTTACCAAATGTGCAAATAACGTGGATTGGCCAAAGAGGATTGAGATGTCACCAATTAATCCCATTGGTGAAAACTTTTATGCATCTCCCAGAACCACACCTTATAATTGTGCACTGTGGTGGGAACGATCTAGGCACATTGACTGAGGTAGGTCTGGAAATGCTTCTAAAAGACACCTTTCAACAATTGATGACACTTTTTCCTCGAACTGCCTTGGTATATTCCAATATATGCTAAAGACAGAAATGGAATTGGTCCAATCAACATTGTGCACAAATTGAGAAAGCAAGGAGACATGTAAATAAATCTGTTTCTGCATTCCTCAGAGATTATAGCATGGGTTCTATTTACCACAACGACTTGCATTACCACATGCAAGACATCTATAGGAGAGATGGTGTTCATTTCACGGATGAGGGAAACAGAATCTTCCTCTGCAACATCAGGCTCTGCATCGGTTCTTACTTATAAATGCAGAAAAAACTCAATTAACACAAGGGCTCTTTTCAGAGCCACCTTATATCAAAGCACTCAAACTTCTGATTTATCTCCATTTTCACACTCTTGTAAATAGATGTGCGCGACCGAGTGCGCGCACCACGCAGCTTTAAAAAAATATATATATATATATATTTTCGCCTTTAAGGGCCTTACTGCACACCCTGAGAAAACCTACGCAGCAAAACAATCTCTACCTTCTCCCCTTTCCATGTTCCAACGCTTTGAAATCAACAATATATTTACTCGCAATGACAAAATGGCGGTCAACACTTCCTGATTTCCTTCGAATCGAACGTTAACAGACGTCACGCAGCAAAATTCCGCTCGCGCGCGCAGCCGCTTGAGTGCGCGCACCCGTCCGCGCGTATAGATATATAATTGACTTTAACTTTAATTTCCTCAGCAACTACTGAACGGATTTACACCATTCCAAAAAAAGCGTAATCTGCGAGCCGGACTGTACAGTTTTGCCAAATTTCTTATAAATCCATTCAGCCGTTCGACCTGTAGCCGAGTCTAAAGGTCCTATGGAAAATAACATGGAGAAAACACGTTTTGGGACCCCCCTTTTATCTCAGCCCCCACTTGACCAATCCCCCCTAAACTTTTAGGGAAGGAGTGCAGCGGACCGAGCCATCTTCTTTGAGAAATTCGCTAAGATTCTTCAACCAGCGCCAAAGTTATTCCAAATAGAATGTTGAGGATTTCCTATGGAAACTAGGTCCTAACTATAACTACCTACTGGCGACCGCCAGTAGGTAATATATATATATATATATATATATATATATATATATATATATATATATATATATATATATAGATATATATATATAGATATATATATATATATATATATTACCTACTGGCGGTCGCCAGTAGGTATATATAGTTAGGATTTTTTCTCTATGGGATTTTTGAAAATTATATGTCTAATAACTTTGGCGTTTGTGGACGGAATTGGCTGAAATTTTCAGGAAAATGGAACATTTTGTTTCTCAGCAGCCCCTGACAATTTGGGGGGTCCCAAAACGCGTTTTTCCCATGTTAATTTCCATAGGGCGGTTGGCCTCACTTTTAGCTCGAACGGCTGAATGGATTTGCACGAAACTTGGCAAAATTGTAGGGACTGTTAGCCCGATGTGCCTTTTCTAGGTCTCAATATATGTGCTCCAGTGGATTTTGAGTAATTTAGGTTCAAAAAAAGATATATATCTGGGCGGAGCCTAACCACACATCTGATCTGATTGGCTGTCAGCACTTCATCCAAGAAGTGTTGGCAGCCATCTTGGGACCAATATACATGATAGCACCTCATTAAAAAGCATTGTAGTTAATAGAGGGTTTTAGGACTTTAGTTACATTATAAATCATTTGTTGATGGTACCATACTCGTTTTAGGAATTGTGGTGGGTTCTAAGGTGATTTTACCATGTGAAAAAACCTTCTGCTGTGATATCATGAATATTGTTTGAAAGAAAACTAATATCTCATGATTTTCCCACAGTGGTTTGGAAGGGGATCTATAAGCTAAACTGAAAGCATATTTTCTGTAAATTCACATTATCTTTCTCAGTTATGTGAAAATGAAGTCTGACATTCTCAGTAAAACATGTACATCCAACAAGGACAGAGACTGTCAGTTGATTCCTTTGTGTTCTACTGCAGCCTCCTAGAGTGTTCTAAAGAACAACTAGAGCGCTAACAGTCCTACTTATTACAAAGGTATGGCACACCTGAAGCCATCTTGATTGGAATAAAGTGGTAACTCTTAAAACATTTAATTTAAAAAGAAACAACATGAGGGGGTATATTTTGCCATAGAAAGTATGATTAGTGCTGCAGAATGAAAAATTAGGGCACATTTTGAGTGACTTCTCAAATCCTTTTCTATTTCATTAAAACATTCTGACATGCAGTCTCCCAAAATGGCCACCAGAGACAAAAGAGCCCAAATGTAGCCCAAATATCACCCAGATGTAGCCCAAGTATAGCCCAATGACAGAATGTGCCAGAGTGTTCTAAAGAACAACTAGAGCGCTAACAGTCCTACTTATTACAAAGGTATGGCACACCTGAAGCCATCTTGATTGGAATAAAGTGGTAACTCTTAAAACATTTAATTTAAAAAGGAACAACATGAGGGGGTATATTTTGCCATATGAATTATGATTAGTGCTGCAGAAAGAAAAATTAGGGCACATTTTGAGTGACTTCTCAAACCCTCTTCAATTTCATTAAAAAATTCTGACATACAGTCTCCCAAGATGGCCACCAGAGACAAAAGAGCCTAAATGTAGCCCAAATATCACCCAGATGTACCCCAAGTATAGCCCAATGACAGAATGTCCCAGAGTGTTCTAAAGAACAACTAGAGCGCTAACAGTCTTACTTATGACAAAAGTATGGCACACCAGAAGCCATCTTGATTGGAATGAAGTGGTAAGTCTGAAAACACTCTATTTAAAAAGGAACAACATGAGGGGGTTAATTTTGCCATAGAAAGTATGATTAGTGCTTCAGAAAGAAAAATTAGGGATCATTTTGAGTGACTTCTCAAATCCTCTTCTATTTCATAAAAAAAAATTCTGACATGCAGACTGAAACATGCACTTTGAATACCAGCAGCAGACGTCCCTGGTGAGCAGTAGCTTTACTACAGTGATCTAATGTGCAACTAGAGTGCTAACATTCAGAATTTATGGCAAATGTGTGACACATCTGAATGCCTTCTTGATGGAACCAAAGTAAACAAGCATTGAAAATGCAATAGATCTCGCCCTTGTTTAAGTTAAAGCCATTCTGTTTGTAATGAGGTGGCTTTTTAGCTTTGCTTTTATTAGTGTTTTTTCAACTTTCATGTAAATAACATGCATCTGTATGCATATAAGTATATGTATGCATGCATTTATGTTTGTATTTATATAGATATACAGATGATATATGTTTATATATGTATGTATATATATATATTCACTGAAAAAACCATAGGTTATAGACCATATATAGTTAGGAATTAGCATTTATAAAACCTTGAAAATTCACTGAAAAAACCATAGGTTATAGACCATATATAGTTAGGAATTAGCATTTACAAAACCTTGAAAATTCACTGAAAAAACCATAGGTTATGGACCATATATAGTTAGGAATTCGCATTTACAAAACCTTATTTTACTCACACAAAACCATTGAAATTCCATATATAGTTAGTTGCACTAACTATATATCGCGCACCCGCAATCCACTGCTGATGATGTCACATATTACATCATTCATGACATGGTCAGTGACATCACTGATGACATCACTGATGACATCTCAAATGACATCACTGATGACATCACTGATGACAACATCCAGTGACTGTATGTTTCTGTAAAGTTAAAATATGTCTTACATATTGAAGAATGAGTGGATGTATAAGTGTCTGGATGAAGGATTTAGTAGGTGCATGACTGACTGTATGAGTGAGTGATTAAATGTGTCTCACTGAGTGCATGGGTTAGTGACTAAACTGTCTTAATTTGTGCATCATTATGTCTGTTGTTCTGTAAACTGTTGCATGTGTTGATAAGTAGCTATATGAGTAACTATATGGGTTATTGATTGGTTGCCCAAGTATTTGTATGGGAGACTGAGTGTGTGTGTGGGTGGCTGGGAGGTGTATGACTCTGTGCATAGATGTGTGAGCAGTTGATTCACTAGATGTATGGTTTCAAAAGTGCATGTGGAAACAGCTGTATGGGCGGTTGACTGTGTGCATGAGTGTATTGGTGAGTGAATGGATATCTCAGTGCTACATGTCAAAGTAAGTACATATGTAAAACACAGTACATGTGAGAGTTGACATATATAAATAACTGTGCATAAGAGCCAGTGAATGTGTGAGTGGCTGTATGGATCATTGTGAACTTGTATCAGGGATTGTATAAGAGAGTTAATATGTGTTAGTATATGTTTGAATAAGTAAAGTTTGTATAACTGTATAGTTGAGGAAATGGAGGTGTGATTGATTCTTTGCATGACTGACTAGGTGTGTGAGTAACTCCATGGATGAGTGACAGTCTGTGAGTGTCTGTTTACACTGATTGTATCTAAGGTTATATTAGAGTCTGAAGAGGTTCATCGTATTATCACATGAATGATATCATCAGTGATGTGATCAGTAATGTCAAATGAGATGTCATCAGTGATGTCATCAGTGATGTCATTTGAGATGTCATCAGTGATGTCATTTGAGATGTCATCAGTGATGTCATCAGTGATGTCACTGACCATGTCATGAATGATGTAATATGTGACATCATCAGCAGTGGATTGCGGGTGCGCGATATATAGTTAGTGCAACTAACTATATATGGAATTTCAATGGTTTTGTGTGAGTAAAATAAGGTTTTGTAAATGCGAATTCCTAACTATAAATGGTCTATAACCTATGGTTTTTTCAGTGAATATATATATATATATATATATATATATATATATATATATATATATATATATATATATATATATATATATTCACAGAAAAAAACATAGGTTATAGACCATATATAGTTAGGAATTTGCATTTACAAAACCTTGAAAATTCACTGAAAAACACCATAGGTTATAGACCATATATAGTTAGGGATTAGCCTTTTCAAAACCTTATTTTACTCACACAAAACCATTGAAATTCCATATATAGTTAGTTGCACTAACTATATATCGCGCACCCGCAATCCACTGCTGATGATGTCACATATTACATCATTCATGACATGGTCAGTGACATCACTGATGACATCACTGATGACAACTCAAATGACATCACTGATGACATTATCAAATGACTGTATGTTTCTGTAAAGTTAAAATATGTCTTACATATTGAAGAATGAGTGGATGTATAAGTGTCTGGATGAAGAATTTAGTAGGTGCATGACTGACTGTATGAGTGAGTGATTAAATGTGTCACACTGAGTGCATGGGTTAGTGACTAAACTGTCTTAATTTGTGCATCATTATGTCTGTTGTTTCGTAAACTGCTGAATGTGTTAATCAGTAGCTATATGAGTAACTATATGGGATATTCATTGGTTGCCCAAGTATTTGTATGGGAGTCTAAGTATGTGTGTGAGTGGCTGGGAGGTGTATGACTGTGCATAGATGTGTGAGCAGTTGATTCACTAGATGTATGGGTTCAAAAGTGCATGTGGAAACAGCTGCATGGGCGGTTGACTGTGTGCATGAGTGTATTGGTGAGTGAATGGATATCTCAGTGCAACATGTCAAAGTAAGTACATATGTAAAACACAGTACATGTGAGAGTTGACATATATAAATAACTGTGCATAAGAGCCAGTGAATGTGTGAGTGGCTGTATGGATCATTGTGAACTTGTATCAGGGATCGTATAGGAGATTAAATATGTGTTAGAATATGTTTGAATTAGTAAGGTGTGTATAACTGTATAGTTGAGGAAATGGAGGTGTGATTGATTCTTTGCATGACTGACTAGATGTATGAGTAACTCCATGGATGAGTGACAATCTGTGAGTGTCTTTTTACACTGATTGTATCTAAGGTTATATTAGAGTCTGAAGAGGTTCATTCTATTATCACATGAATGATATTATCAGTGATGTTGTCAGTGATGTCATTTGAGTTGTCATCAGTGATGTCATCAGTGATGTCACTGACCATGTCATGAATGATGTAATATGTGACATCATCAGCAGTGGATTGCGGGTGCGCGATATATAGTTAGTGCAACTAACTATATATGGAATTTCAATGGTTTTGTGTGAGTAAAATAAGGTTTTGAAAAGGCTAATCCCTAACTATATATGGTCTATAACCTATGGTTTTTTCAGTGAATTTTCAAGGTTTTGTAAATGCAAATTCCAAACTATGGGGCCGATCAGGATCGCGGACGGACTTGCGTCCGTCCGCGACCCCAGAGCAGGAGGGAACCTCCGCATGGCATGCGGAGTTCCCTCCTGTGCAATTAGGATGTGACCGCCACCCTGGCGGTCACATCCTCTATTTTTAACATTGCGGCGGGTGCAGCTTCAAGCTGCACCCGCGGCAATGTTAAAAATGCACGCATTGCTTTTGCATGCAGAAAGAGGCAGGCACCGTGCGGTGCCTGCCGCTTTCTGCATGCAAATGCAGGGGGGTACCATAGGTACCCCCCATGTGCACCCCCCACCCCCCCTTCACCTAGGGGGCCCGCAACGGGCCCCCGCAGTGAAGTTCCGTATGCTTTTCCACGGCGGGAAACGCGCCGCGGAAAAGCATAATTCACTGCCCATCCTAATATGGTGGACGGTGTCTGAGAGACACCGTCACCATATTAGAGCTTTTCCGCCGCGGTTGTAAGCCAACCGCGGCGGAAAAGCTGCGGACGGAAACCAGGACCCACCAGCCATCCTAATGTGGCGGTGGGTCCTTCGTCAGTCCGCTGCGGTTTTTCCGCATCCTCGGGGCCGGCGGTGGCTTCCGCCGGCCCCGAGGATGCGGAAAAACCGCTATCCTGATCGGCCCCTATATATGGTCTATAACCTATGGTTTTTTCTGTGAATTTCATTGGTTTTTTAAAAGCTAACATCTGTAGCTGTAAAATGTATTCTTCTTTAAATCCCAAAATATATTTTAGATGTTTATTGATAATTTTTTTTAAATATTTTTTTTCTTCGCTTTCGGTAAGCGAACCGGGAAGCTTTCCGTTAGCTCAACTTTATGCCGCGACCTAGTCCGCGAACCGGTAAACGTTTCGTTAGCGCAACTGTGACGCGTCGCGGAAGCGCGACGTATCACGTTGTCGCGTAATGCGTCTTATGACGCGCCGCGTTAGCGCTCCCGGAAGTGTTCCGGACCGCGAACCGGAAACGATCCGGGACGCGGCGCGCACCGCGTAACGTAAGCGGAACAGGTCATGTGACTTGTTTATCAAACTTTTCATTGGTTCATTTCACTTTTGGTTTCCAAATGATGTATGACTAGGTCATGTGACCTAAAAATAACACTTTTCATTGGTTCAGAACTTTTGCTTTTCCCAAATCATGTAAACCCCTCCTTCTTTCCTCACTCTGACTTTCATTTTGGTGAGAGAAAGACCATTTTCCAGTATTTCAGCAATGGCTTCTATTGTTGCTTCAGCTGGTGGACCCCCACCACCACCTCCACCTCCTCATGACAAGAGAGGACCACCATCACAATTCATCTCCAACAGAGAGGAGGAAGAGGAGGACCTAGAAGAAGAGGACACAGATGAACCTCAATTTATACAGGAGTTGCCCCGTGTTTCAAAAAGGAAAACAAGTTTCATATGGCAGTTTTTCTCAATCCCTCAAGGGGAGAAGAAGGTCAATGCCAAGTATGCCACCTGCCTAATCTGCAAACACAGATTATCTAGAGGCACTGACAAAAAGTATAGTATGGGCAACTATACTATGCATCGCCATATGGCCAGGTGGCATCCATTAAACTACAGCCGGGCACAGTTAAGGGACCTTCAAGATAATCCCCCGACAACTCCTGTGGCCAGATCAACATCAACTATATCTTTGACAGGAAGAGAGGCACAGGAAACTGTGCCAAACATACAGCCAAACTTCAAGCACATGAAGTTTACGTGCATATATTGTGGTGCTCTGCTCTCATGTGGGAACATGAGCGTGAACTTAATCAACTTGGTGTTTGAAAACCATAAGTGCCCTAACCCACCCAAACAGTAATTTTTTTTTTGCTCCTGTTGAGCCCTTTTCAATGCCTGTTTTTTGTTGTTTCCCCTCCATGAAAAACACAAAAAAAGCATAAAACTGTTCTAAAAATATCAAAAAAACAAAAAATGTTCAGAAAAAAAAAAAAAAAACAACAACAAAAACATAAAAAAAAGTTCTTTTCAGAACTACCTCCCCTTTCAAATAAAATTGCTAGAATGTTTAGCACTCTGGCAAGCTCTATTTCTTTTGGTTCGCTTTCCGGTTCGCTGCCCGGTTCGCGAACTTAAAGCGAACCAAAAAAATATTTAAAAAAAAAAAAAAGAGTTAGTATAAGGGAAGTAAACAGAGAGTAATGTTAAAAGAAAGACAGCTATAGGGAGTAAACCAGAGATACTGTTTAATAGATCTATTTATTAATTCAGGATGACGATAAGGTGTGATCTCTCCTGAGGTGTGTTTAAGGTGAGACCTACTCAGGGTTACAGATCAATTTTACACTTGTTGAAGAATACAGAGCAGATAATGCATGTGAAGGCCTACCAATGAAGTAAGTCATGTCCTCTTATTACATCATTCATGACATGGTCAGTGACATCATCAGCAGTGCATTGCGGGTAAAAAGAGTAGAAAACATTTACCTTATAATTCTTGTTACCTTTTTAAAACATTTTTTCATACTTTCAATCTGTAAAAGAGAGAACAAACATTTCCAAAAATATTAAAACATGTATTTAAAAATTAGAAAAGAAAAGGGAAAACGTTCAAGAAGAACCAGTTTTTCAACAACTTTGACATTTACAGAAGCCTCTGCTTCTCTACGTCCCCTGCACAATCCTAAAGATATATATTTTAAACAAACAGTATCTTCATGCTGATGAACTGAGGCCTATTTTGGAACATGGTGCTTCTTTTGCACTGCTGATGTCTCACAATAGTGATGCAATAGCAGCGCAAAAAAGATGTAAAGCCATCATAAAATTGTGTCTAACATTTTAAATGATTGTTTCAGGATGCAAATAAGATGTGTGCTTTCAAGAGCTTTCTTTGAGGTGAGGCCTATTCCTTTTTTTAAAAAAAAACAGTACCCAGAAGTACAGCACTGTAAGCATTAAAATTGACACTTACAGAAGCCTCAGTTTCTCCATATCTACCTCACATTTCTAAATGTATATCATAAGTACAAAAAGCAGAACATTAATTATGCATGTTAAATGGTTTATTTTTGCTGTTCTCAGAATGTATCAAATTTCACTTAAATCTGTGACTTGAAGGTATTCATCATGTAACAGCGGGGAAAAAAACACAATCAAAATGATTGTGTTTAAAAAACCCATACAACCTAAGAAATCTGAATTCAAAACTCCTTAAAATTAACTTACTTTCAATGACGTCGAAGGATCTCCTATGAACAGCGTCCACTCTGTTGTGCTATAAATATTTTCAGCCCGCCACTTTCTGAAAGAAAACCTCCATCGTTTTGAAAAATATGTTACATACAAGAAAAGACTTCTCACATTCTACCACATGTTTCCACTAGGCCAAATCATGTTGCAGCGATTCAGAACTCTTGTAATTCTTCCAATCAAATCCCGTCATTTTCTATTTTCGCAACTTTCAAAAAGAAAACATTTAAGATTATTTTCACAATCCTGGACTACTAATATCTTACCCTTCTTTGTCACTCATGTTCTCCTTTTCCTATGACACTGATACTGCTTACTATGAAGCAGACTTACTTGCATCAGGTTTATATAGTTGGATTTTTAAATTGACATTATAATTAAAAGTTTTGGACCAATAATCTAGACAGCATTGCAGACTTACATTCCCTCTACTTGATGAACCTTTTGCAATTCCTCACAGGAAATCCCGAGATTCTTTCTTTAAAATTTTGGTTTTAAAAACACCAGATAAGAATTTTTAAGGTCAAACTGCAATTTTTTTTTGAAAGTTACAACGGAATCATTGCAGAATGACCAGCCGTTTCAAGACTTTAAATAAGCTGTATAATGTCCTGATGTTGTTGAAGGACCATTGTGATAGATAATTGCTACAGTTACAAAAGTCCTTCCTGATATTGACAGCTGAGAAGCCACACATTTTTTTATTAAAGTTGACAATTTTGATCCATCAGGCCTACATCGTTGGATCATTAAAATGACATACTGGCCATATCTACGTATAAATAATGTTGACATCATTTCAGATTTACATTGGCTACACTCCATGTTGTGATCTGCTGCATTTACTAGCTTATTAAAGGAGACTGATTTACTGTCTGGCAAAGTTAAATATATAAATCTTTCTGAGTCTACACTAGTAGTACTTGATACCATATAGTTCTCGCAGTCATGCTGCCATTGATAAGAAAGCCCAAACAGGTGATCTACATCTACACCCTCATCTTGCAATACATCAAGCATATACATTAAAAACTCTTGACAATCTTGCTGATTATTTTCAGAGAAGTCTGTTTGACCTGAACATTCATCTAACAGATAACGAACTTCAGACACACTTTCTACTTTTGTTCGATCAGTGCTACATTTCTCGAAAACAGAATTCAACAAACAGCATAAAATTTGTTCTGAATTCAACAGAATCTGTTCTTTTAAACTCTCTAGTGAAAAGAGAACATTAACCACTACATTTGCATAGCAGTTGACACCAGAACTGTTTTCAAATTGAAAACCGACAACATCTTCAACAGAATCCACTTTCTTTCTGCTAACAATTTTCGGTTCATTGACTTTTGTTCTTTTTGCTACAACCTCCCTACTATTACTGATATTTCTACGTTTCCGGCCTACCACACGTTTCTCAAACAAAGGATATTGAGGCAAATGTGGCGCATACTCTCTTCTTAACCTATTGTATTCCTTAACACAATCTAGATCCGCACAAATGTTTGTGACATCACAGTCAATCAAGTACAATCCCGATAAAGTTCTAACTCGTGACAATGCCACATATGCCATACCCTCCTTGAACACAGAACTGCCAATATTCACCAATGCACTGTCTACACTTAAACCTTGCGATTTATGGATTGTCACCGCATATGCCAAGCAAACAGGAAACTGTTTACGGCGAACATATAAGTCTTTAACAAGCAAAAACCTAGCAGAACAACAACCAATTAGCTGTACTTCCTCAATGCCATCAAATTTAATTTTTAAAAATTCTATTCCATCTCTATTTCTGTATTTCTCAAAATCAACAACATTACCCATTGATCCATTTACCAGACCTCTTTCAACATGTAAATTCCTTCTCAAAATGATTTGGCAATTTAAACACACATTCAAAGTCTTTTCAAAACCCGCTGTTTTAGATATAGTCTTCTCTAATGAATCCAATTTTGATTTCAAATTCTCTGACAAAATAATTGTTGATCCCATATGCTCTATTTTGTCAATAGCTTCAAGTTTCACAATCTCTTGCTTTTCTAAATTCAACATTTTGTTGTTGAAGAAGGCACATTCTGCAAGAGTTGGCATCAAACATATTCCGGATTTCTTCTCAGTAATTTTCTGAAAAATATTCTCAGGCACAATCTCTTGTTCGGGATATAAATTTGAAAGTAATCGTGCATTTAAAGCTTCTTTTCCATGCTCGGTCACTTTTCCAATTCTAATATCTTGTAGAATTTTCTTGTAATCTTCATCCTTCGCCTGACGCATATTTTCATGCAGTTCAGCATAATTGAAGTTTAACCATATATTGACGTTGCCAATGCTCCCAAGGCACTTCCTGGTATCTTCATGCGTGAGTATTTTGAACACAGGTTGACCTTTTACCGGTGTCAGCTGCAGAAGATCTCCGAAAACAATGATGTGTTTGCCACCAAATAACACATCATATTCAGTTTTAAGTACTTCTTGCATTCTCAAATGCACAAAGGCAAGCATGACATTGGAAACCATGCTTACTTCGTCAATGATAAGTAGTTTCATTTTCCTCAAGACTCTTGAAACTTCACAGCAAGCATCCCCAGATAACTTGTGGTATTGTAATTTGTTGTCATGCTCCACTGGCAGCATCAGTAGACGATGCAAAGTAATACCTTTAATGTTATGTGCTGCCAGTCCAGTAGGAGCGGTGACAACACAAGACAGCGATGACTCAGTCCTTTCCTGCAAATAACAAGAAATTGCTTTAATGAGGAAACTTTTTCCAGTTCCCACTTCTCCACTCACGTACAGTCGGACAGGGTTCAACGATGTACATGAGCACTCTTTCTTCTCATGACTTAATCCATGCTCAATTTCCTTGGTAACTTCATCATATATTTTCCTCTGCTCAACGTTGAGTTGTTTTTCCAAGTCTTCTAAGTTAACTGAATCCTCCTGAGCATGTGCCATGGCTCTTTCCACTTCATTCATAGCAGTGGCAGCTTCATTTTCGATAATAGGTCCTCCAAGTGGATCTTGACTCAATGAAACAGAACTCTGACTGTCCTGAGAACTGTCTCTGGCAATCTCGGCTGCAATCGTTGCTTCCTGCTCAATTTCCAAAGTTAGCATTTCTTGATATTTGGGAAAAGCAGGACATTCTATGGTCTCCTTAGCAGCAGTGAAAGAGTCTTCGTAACAGAGGAAATCTCCAAGCAGTTGCTCTTCTGCACGCCAAGGCTTGAAAAGTTGCAAAAGTGCTAAATAGAAGAACTCCTTTTTTTCTGGAGATTCGCCACTCAATTTTCGATGGTTTACTAATTGGCATTTTCTTTGCTTGACCAGGCATCCCTCACTTCCAATTACAGCATACACTCCTTTCTCAATATCTTCTTTGATGTTCCTCTTGAATATATAATTTTGTAGAACCTCATATAGACAAACATTCTCAAGGTGACTGCTTCGATTTGGATAATATGTATCCAACATGTTGGTCTTCAAAATGTCGGTAATGTTTGGTTCCTTTTCTGCCAAATACTCAATTTCCCGGACAGGTTTTAGAACTCGATTTCGCGTTGCAGCAAGACCAAGACTCGCCCAAACGATACTCCTGGATTTGGCATAGAGACTTGCTGAAGAAAATCGATCAGAACATTCGTAAGCTCCGATTTCTCGATGCGACAACATCTTCAGACTGAAACTGTACAACTTCTTGCTGAGGCTCTTTTCATGGGAAATGTCCTCCCACATATCCTTCAGTTCTGTCTTTTCTTTTTTGGTGATGTAAGATGTCACATACCGAGCCACAGCCATACAGTTGTCAGCCACAAACTGTATATCCATGTTAGCATTCCACATGGACAAAATCACTGGGTTGTAGTCGTTGATGTACTTGGACTCTTCGTTCCTTTTCAAATTGTATGTATTTTTGGGTGATTTCCTCGTCACATTATGTCGCAGTGAAGACATCAAACTGTTCACTCTTCCTTTAGAAATCACCGGTCGTGGAAAGTTGAAACGACATTTGGTGTAGAACTTGTCCTTGTTTCTGAATTTACGACGACAGTACTTTCCACAACGATGGCTTTGGAAACGTAGAACTTGTTCTCTTAGGCTTTTCTTCTCCGTTGCGTTTGGAACAGCACACGTAGAATACTGTTCTATGAAATTCATCACTAAGTCATCCGGATCTGTTCCAAATTTAGGTGCATCCTTGATCCACAACAACATATGTATATGAGGAGCACCTCTTGCTTGGTACTCCTTTCTCCAGAAGAAATCCAACACCTCTCCAAGAGGTGGATTCTTCTTATTTGTGATGAAAGACATCATAGCTTCAAATCTATGATTGAAGTACCTGCATACATTCACTGGATCCAAAGAACACAGTTCTCCAGGTGTCTTGAATTCAATGTTTTCAATATTTCCATTTGCCTCTCGTAGAAATTCAAGTAAGTCTTCCCAGCCATACTCGGCACAGCTCAGAGTGAGGAACCATGTCGGAGTTCCTAAGTTCCTCAGCATACATTTTAAATCACCATGACGACGGTACCAGTACTCATTAGTACCACGCTGACACGCCATGAGATTAATTAAGTGAGAATCAAAAATACTGTCTTGGACATTGACTTTATGCATAAAATCACTTGCCGAGATGTTTCGCATCTGTATACCACTTTTTAAGATGTGGTTCACTGCATATGACAGTCCAGACAGATCGCTTTCAAACAGGAGATGAAACAAATAGGGAATGCATTGACGAAACCTAGGATCTTCTGCATACAATCGTAAAGTCCGGTATTCAGACGCAGGAATTTGATGAGGTCGCTCATCATATCTTCCTCCTCGACCTGTGGGAAATAGCTGTGGGAAACACCGAGCTTCCAAACTTTCCTCCCAAACACTAATGGGACTCCCTTTGGCTTGTTTCATTTGAAACAACTCAATAGCATTCCCCATGACTTCCTTGGAATGCAAGGGATGAACACTATAATGTTCATATATTTCTTCACTTTTAGAGGCCTCTACTTTCTCAATTTGGCCAGCACACAAATCGCTATCCTCTTCATCACTTACTTCCTCTTCTGCAACATATACATTCTTATAGTACTTATTATTTTTCTTCAAATACAATGTTGCCTTTTTGACTTTCCTAACATCCACTAAATCTTGCCATATTTTCTTATTCTTTGTCGGAACCCCATTAACCAAGATAACCAGAGGTTCCTCTTCCACTTTTTCTACTCCAATTGTGTTAATGTTTTTGTTCAAATCTAGAGGCAAATAAACAACTCTTCCCTTTAATCCTCTCTGTAAATCTGCTGGAGGCAACTTCCCTGTCTTTGGCTCCATTCTTACAATAGCCTGAAAGGGATGGATACTTTGAATCAAAATAGATTCATAAGTATTTAAATCCTTCAATTCAGAAGGAATCTCAACCAATTCCAGATTATTATGAACTGCCCTAGCAGGCATCTGGTTTTGGTTTAATTTATTACAACAATAAGTACACACACGTTGATCCGATCCCAAATCAAAATAATTTTCTACCATCAAGTATGTGGCAAAATCCTTCCATTCACTGTTATTTTCCCTTTCACTTTTTGCATATAAATCCACTAACTTAGTCTGATTCTTATAATAAGTGCGTCGACAACACACACAAGTGAAATTAGGCCTCTCACTTGATTTCATCTGAAACGTGGCAATTTCCTTCTGAAAATTATCTGTACTGGAAACCTGTACATTATCTTCAACATTACCCTCTACTTCTGGGTCAATTTGAACATTCTCATCTTTACTACCAAAGTAACAAAACTCAATTTCTTCACAAATATTCTTCACATCTATTTCAGAACCATGCAAAAGAGCAGCACATAATTGTTTAAGCATAATTGCTGGACTCTTAGCATAATACAACATTCTCACTAATTTTCTCACTTTATTATGATGCACTGCTAGCATCCTGAAATGATGAAAAACACTCTGGCATACTCTCCTGGAAAGACAAGCCAGTGAATGACCACGCAAACCTGTCATTTGTCTCACTCTGCAAGGATCTAAATCTTGCAACAACTTCATTTTCTGCTTCAAACTTTTCTTATTAAATGTCCGTATAAAATCACAAAGCAAATTGATGGAAACCTGTCGCACACTGCAAATAGAACTACACTTCCAAATGTACACAGGACCCTTAGGACGTCTTCCTAAAACCTCATCACTTAGCGCCTCTTCTGTCTCTGTTGTCACAAGTTTTTCTTTTTCAACTGAACAACCATCCTTCACTTCATAAGCTCGACCACTGGTGTCAACTGCAAACACCAAATCATTATCCTGAAAATAACTCTCCTCATTAAAAAATGCCTCACAACTTGAACTATGCATCCATTCTCCGGAAAAAACTTCACAAAAGTTACTACGATTTACTACTCTCTTCCATCTACTTTTTGTTTTGAAATCAGAAATTACCTTGCTTAGTTTCCTAATTCTATTGATTACCAAAATAAACAACTTTCGCTTAATTTCAAAAGCATGATCAATAATTTTCTCTACATTTTTCTTCTTCTTATAAAATGCCGCTTTCTGTTGGCCTTTCTTAATATTTTTTAATAAATTAACTATTATCCTGTTACGGAACATTCGTTTTCGAATGTCCCTAAACTGTTGTTTCCTTCTACTATCACGCACAGAGTTATCTCTTCCTCTACCAGTAACATTTTTGATGGGTCTTTCCTTTCCATTTAAATAGCTTTTCTTTGTCTGAACTGAAACATTTTTGGGATAAATACTTTTTTTACTAAAAATATTTCTTAAGAATGATTTTGTGCTCTTACCCGGAGCTTTCTTGGTGTTTTGAAAAGTATTTGGGGAAGAGGACTGCTGCAATAAAAGATCATCCTGCTGTCTTTGACGTTTTCTAGCCTTTCTAATTCGATTTTTCGTTGGCTTTTTTCAAAGTAAGAAAAGATCTGCAGTTGAATCTGTGGAAAAATATAATAAAAAATGTTATTAACCACTATTACCAAACAGTAAATGAATAACAGTCATCAAAAACTTAATGCCCTACTTATTATTTTACATAGCAAATCTTTTGCACCAGCACTGCATCACAAAAATGACACACAGTGGTACAAAACAGGCATACAACAATCATAAATCTCTCCCTAATATTTTAAATGAATAATTCAGGATGACGATAAGGTGTGGCCTATCTAAAGATTTGTTTAGGCCCAGATCTTTGGACTGGGGTGAATGTGTGTCATTGATCCACATTCGGTCCATCACCTGTTTTGTTTGTTTGAGGTGAGGCCAACACATGGTTGCATATAAGATTTTCACTGAAGAAAACAAAGGAGATAATACATGTGAAGGCCTACCAATGAAGTAAGTCATTATTTGAAATCAATTACATTTCTGGATATGTACTGCTAGAGCTTCATAGGTTGTTTTGGGTCATATTTATAAGGCATATGAGTGTCTATGATGTTATTTTTCCTTTTTAAATGGAAAGCGTTCTTCATGGTGCAAGTTTCTTGTAAATACGCTCCCACTTGCGCTTGGCAAATTTAGATTTTGATTATGGGAGTTACATAGCCATGTTAATAATGTCCAAACAATGGTGCTAGGGCATTCCCAAAAACGCTTGCACCAGAAAGAAACTTGCACAAGAAACTTGCACCATGAAGAACACTTTCCATTTAAAAAGGAAAAATAACATCATAGACACTCATATGCCTTATAAATATGACCCAAAACAACCTATGAAGCTCTAGCAGTACATATCTAGAAATGTAATTGATTTCAAAAATCGTTTTTAAAAACAACATATCTGTTTCAGCTTACATAAGAGACCATGGAATGGGCTCCATGTACAACAATAACTTGTGTTACTGCATGCCAGAATGCTACACCGAATATGCAATTACAATTTCTCAAAGAAACAAAATCTATTTGTATATCACTAGAGACAAAGCCACATTTTAAAAACACAGCTTTCTTCATCATTTTTCCCTTAAATCATACTATTCTCTATCTAAATTAAATAAATCTTTTCTCACCTTAGCAAATACTTTTTGAGTTTTGAAAACAGTCTCAGAAATACACCAAATTGTCTTCAGCAGAAGAAAAAGGATGCACTCCAGAGGCTGCAGCTATTGAAAGCACAGAAATACAGATATTCATTTCACATATCTCTCATATTAGCCAATCATAACTCTTCCCTCACTTTTTTCAAATCAAAACCCTTCCCCCCTCTGCCCTCTCTGCCTTTTTTCCATAGCAACCACCTCCTGGAAGACCTCTCAGGTTTGCAAATTCACACAACAATGTTTCAATTGAACTCTGAACTCTCAGTGCACCTGCGTATCCAGTGCAATCTTTCATTAAATGTTTCTTCCTTGACCATTCAAATTACATCTTTCAAAGAACACATCCATGCACCCTAACTTTCTGTTTTCAGAAATGGAAATGCACCAATCACTGCTAATGAATCATTAGCATTGGAAATCCACAGTTTTTTTTCTTTACAAACTCCTACTGTTTCAACTGCCCTTTCATTACCACACTTCATCTGACTGCAGCACAACCTTCTCCCACCATGTTTAATGTCTGGATTGTTGGACATAGTTACATCCACTGGTCTCAAAGGTATGCTGAGAACAGAAATTTACCTAACCTCAATTTACAAGATGTGGAAATTAAGTGGTTGGGCCAAAGAGGATTAAAATGTCAACAATTGATACCATTGGTGAAAACCTTTATGCATTTGCCAAAACCTGACCTGTTAATTGTGCACTGTGGAGGTAATGATTTGGGCACTTTGACTGGGGTAGGTCTGGAAATGCTTTTAAAGGACACCTTTGAGCAATTAATGGCACTTTTCCCTCAAACTGCCTTGGTATATTCCAATATATGCCAAAGACAGAAATGGAGGTGGTCCAACCAATTTTGTCCACAAATTGAGAAAGTGAGGAAGCATGTAAACAAATCTGTTTCAGCTTTCATGAGAGACCATGGAATGGGCTCCTTGTACAACAATAACTTGCGTTACTACATGCAAGATATCTACAGAGGAGATGGAGTTCACTTCTCAGATGAGGGCAACAGAATTTTCATTCTGAATTTGTATCCAAAATGTACCATAAACCCAAAAGCTCTTCTCAGAGCTATCCTTCATCTGATCACTCACAATTTTTTATTTTTTCACTAATTTTCCACAAATTACGCTCCCCGGGGCGCTATCCGGTTCGCTAACCGAAAGCTAACCTCGCGGAATTTTTTTTAAAAATGTTTTTTTTCCGCACATATAAGCCTCCTCAGCCACCCTCAGAAAACCTAGGGGGTCAAGATAAGTCTACCATGACCCCTTCTACCCATTCTAAACATTATTTGCCCTCCATCTTGTATCTTAATGCGACCGAAACACAAAATGGTGGACTCCCGTGACGCTTAAGGTTCGCTAACCGAGCCGCTTTCCGGGAAGCGGTCCTAAAAAAAGGTGGGAAAGTAATTTACAGAAAAACGACTAGAGACACTCTCACCAAATATAGATTAGCTCATACTACATAACAATCCCTTTCATTTTCACAAATTTGATTGAAATTTCATTTAGCCATTTAGCCTGTAGACCTCTCTAAGTACCCTGAGGTAAATTACTTCACAAAACACATCTGAAGTGTTGGAATTGACAACCAATGAAAATGTTACTTTCATTTTCTACTTTTATTACCTGACATTTGATTGGTTATATACCTGAATATATATAAAGGAAGAGAAGGAAACACAGCCATTTTGACTGCTACTTCGTGAAGTGCACAACAAAAAATCAACTGATAACTTCAACTTATATTTGAAAGGTAAGATATTATTTATAAAACTTAAGTATGTTCTGTACTGAAACCTAATTAGAAAAACATTTTCTGAGAATTATATTCTATCACTCTGTAATACTTATAGAAAAAAATAGACTACTCTGTTTTAGTTATGGCAGAGCCATTCCAAGAATTTGCAAGACCATAGGCTAAAAAGGAACGTGCGCGAAGCCCCCTCCAATTTAGATAAGTGGCCCCTTGCAAGGAGACCATTCACAGGCACTGAGGGGGCCCCATTGTCCAGCATTTTGACGCCCCCACAGTTTTAACTTTAAATCCACACGCATATCTCACACCTTCATAGGTGTGAGAATTGATTGTGGTCTAAAAGTTAAAACTGTGGGTGCGCAAAAATGCTGGACAATGGGCCCCCTCAGTGCCTGTGAATGGTCTCCTTGCAATTGAGGGAGCGTCTCCTTCTCCCTCCCCTATACCTCCTGACACCATCCATGGGAGGCCCAAGGAGGGGGCCCCCTGCAATAGACCTTAATTGCATGCGACACCTTTCTTTGTGAAAAAAACACTATATAAATAACCAAACTGCCAATCTGTACTGAAACCCAACAATGCCCTTTCTGTACTGATATATTTTTTAAAAATTCATTTTTCAGAATTGAAAATGGAAGAACAACAAAACAACATGAAAACTGAAACAGAAGAAAAAATTCAGACACAAGATGACATGGACTTCTACGATGACACAATAAATAATGAACTTGTCCAATGCGTAGAAGCAGTAGATTTTCTACTAAAAAATGAAGAAAAAAATGATCACGATTTTTTAGATTTTCTTTTAAATTTTGAAAAACAAAATGAAAAATAAATTTTAATTTCTTAATTCAAAAATTGTTTGACACATTATTTATTTTTATATGTTTATTGAATGTTAAAAGTTTAATGAATTATGACACACAATCAAAATAAAAAAATAAAAATTAAAATAAAGAAAACAAAAAAAAAACAACAAAAACAACAAATATATATATATATATCTTCACAGAAAAACCATAGGTTTCACGCCGGTTATAGTTAGGAATTACCATTAAAAAACCCTTAGAAAAACACTGAAAAACCATAGGTTTCACACATGTTATAGTTAGCTGGACATTTCACTCATACAAAACCATTGAAATTTCACCGTTATAGTTAGTGCAGCTAACTATAATTTGCTTGCCCGCAATGCACTGCTGATGATGTTACATATTACATCACTCATGACATGGTCAGTGTCATCACTTATGACATCACTGATGACATCTCAAATGACAGAGGGTGTTTTTTCAGTGAATTTGCTAGGTGTTTTTAATTGCTAATTCCTAACTATAACATGGCTGAAACCTATGTTTTTTTCAGTGAATTTTAAAGGTTTTGTAAATGATAATTTTTAAATGTATTAATTATTATATTTCTTTATTTTTATACTAATTTCCTACATTTTTATTATAATTATTTTTAGTTATTTTAACTTTTAAGTTACATTACATATTCCTGATGTAAAATAATAAAAAACAAAGTTCTAAACATTTTTTTTTATTAATTATTATTTTTTTCAATATATAAAAATAAAATTCTATATATTTCCGTTTTAATTTTTTTTTTCTTTTGGGTAATCGCACCATCCTTAATACAGATAATCGTACTGTGTGCGTACCCGCGCATAAGTTACGAATACGTTTTGATGTTACGCGTCGCATCAGCGCTTCCACGTGACGTCATGTGCGTTTGTACGGCGCCCCGTTAGTGTACTGCCCGAAGGTTTCTAATTATTTAAAAGGATATATTTATGTATTTAATGTAAATTTTAAGGGTAGACATTATCTTGGAAAATGATGAAAATTGTTTTTTTTTTACTTTTAATAAGCGTATATTACTTTTAAAATAAATTACGCATATCGCGGCGGTACATCGTCCGTGCGTAAATCGTAAATCATACATTCTTATATAGCGCCTTTCACCGTAAGGTCTCAAGGCGCTTGCTTTGGGAACCCGTCCTGGCCTTTCCCTGCGAGATTACCCCTACTGGGCATCCCCGAAGTGAAGGCCAGGCATTCCATCGCGGTGGGGCCGTAGTGCAGATTAAGCAAGCTATTGCCCAGAGTTGCAGAGTGTGAACCCACGATTTGAGTAGGCACCGACGCGAGAATTATCGAGTCCATGGACATTTTGAGCTCAAGGCCCTGCCGCGTCGGGGATTGAACCCTGGTCCCGGGTCTGACCTCTGCATCAGGGACTGCCTCCTCAAACCGGTGAGCCACACTTCTCCACACCGTAAGCGCACCCTACGCGTACGCAAAGCCATGTGACTTCAAAAGAACTGATTTGATTGGTTCATAAAACTTCCTATTCCAACTGTTGAAAGACCCCTCTCATTTTAATCATTCTTCTTTGATTTATCCGGAGAACCATCTCTTCTCTGGAGCTCTAGTCATTTTAGAAACCAACTTTAATATCACTGCACTCATCAGAGGAGGAATTTGTAGCAGAGGAGCCACAGGAGAAAAGGAAACAGGTTGTAATTTGGAGGTTTTTCACCTTTCCTGTAGGACAAAAAAAGGTGAGTGCACCAAAGGCGACCCGAGCAAAAAGTATTCATTTGGGACAGCAAGCATTGTGCGCCATGTAAAAATTCTCCATCCTCGTAATTATGCGAGAGCTTGCTCTGAAAGGCTGCTGGACAACCGGATATCCGACCAGATTTTGCAGAACTAATCATCCATTGCAAATTTTGCAATAAGATTCTCTGCTATGGGGAGCAGTCACTTAACTTGATTTCCGAAGGAAACGGGAGCACAGCTGCTCACGACGTTATTTTTTTTTGCTGATTTGTTCCTGTTGGACACTTTTTTAGTTGCAGTTTCTTTTTATTTCATTTTTTTTTAAACTGTTAAAAAAAAAATTTTCAAAACTACAAAGACAAATAAAACAGTTCTTTTCAGAACTACCTTTACTGGTCAAAAAAGATCTATATTTCTATGATAGTGTGTAAAACTTTGTTTGAATGAATGTGTAGTGCATAAATGAATGAATGAATACATTAGTAGTGTATGGTGAAAGTGAAATGCAAAACTCTAAGAAGTGCTACAGCATAAATCTATAAGGTCTTTACTTATGGTATACTGTAGTACTTACAAAGCATTTGAATGTAACATATGTGCATAAATATGTTCCAAGTCTATGCTTCCTTTTGCACTGCTGGTGAAACTGCCTGGGTGAATTTGTAAGTGTTAGGGGCATTTTACAACCCCCTTGTGCCTCTTTTATACCGCTGTTGCATAATTTTTGTGATGCAGCTCTGGCGCCAAAGATGCGCCATGGTATGTGGTATTTACAATGTGATGCATCGGAGAGGTGCATCACATTCTAAATCCCTGTACCAGAAGGAGACATTCCTGGGCAGGGGTGGAACACCTCCTAAAAGTGGCTGAGTGAAATCTACAAGATTTCACTTAGTCACTTTTGGGCCCCTTCTGCATCATAACCCTGCACCTGCTTGAAGCAGGCATAAGGATTGACACAGCATTGTGAGCATAGGTCTCCCAGAGCATTGCTGGAGCTGCGTTGCATTTCTGAATGGCTCACTTCAATAATGAAACAGCAGTGGCAGAATGTTTGGAGGAAGTGTAAGGATACCGACTGGGCAATTGAAGGTTTAAAAGACACCTTTGCAGGTGCATAGAAGATGGCATGCATAGTCTATAGGGGTTTGAAGCAGTCCATGCCCTAAGGCCTACTTTGATGCATGAGTACTTAGGTACTGACTGAATGATTACAGTTCTTCAAGGAGAGTGTCGAGCTGAATGTATAACTGCTTCACTTTTAGCACAGTGTATAGATAAGCACATACTACTGTATGGCTCACTACAATACTGAAACAGCAGTGGCAGAGTGTTTGGAGAAATTGTAAGGATACAGACTGGGTAATTAAAGGTTTAAAAGACAAATTTTCAGGTGCATAGAAGAGTACATGCATAGTAAATAGGGGTTTGAAGCAGTCCATGCCCTAAGGCCTACTTTACTGCATGAGTACTTGGGTACTGACTGAATAATTACACTTCTGCAGGGAGCGTGTAGCTGAATGTATACCTGCTTCACTTTTAGCACAGTGCATAAATAAGCACATTCGGCTGAATGCCTCACTACAATACTGAAACAACAGTATCAGAGTGTTTAGTGGAACTGTAAGGAGACAGACTGGGCAATTAAAGGTTTAAAAGACAACTTTGCAGGTGCATTGAAGAGTGAATGCATAGTCTATAGGGGTTTGAAGCAGTCCATGCCCTAAGGCCTACTTTGCTGCATGAGTACTTAGGTACAGACTGAATCATTACAGTTCTGCAAGGAGAGTGTTGAGCTGAATGTATAACTGCTTCAGGTTTAGCACAGTGTATAGATAAGCACATACTGCTGTAGGGCTCACTACAATACTGAAACAGCAGTGACAGAGTGTTTGGAGGCAGTGTAAGGATACAGACTGGGTAATTAAAGGTTTAAAAGACAAGTTTTCAGGTGCATAGAAGAGTGCATGCATAGGAGATAGGGGTTTGAAGCAGTCCATGCCCCAAGGCCTACTTTACCAAATGAGTACTTGGGTACTGAATGAATAATTACACTTCTGCAAGGAGAGTGTCTAGCTGAATGTATAACTGCTTAACGTGTAGCACAGTGCATAGATAAGCACATACTGCTGAATGCCTCACTACAATACTGAAACAACAGTATCGGAGTGTTTAGTGGAACTGTAAGGAGACAGGCTGGGCAATTGAAGGTTTAAAAGTCAACTTTGCAGGTGCATTGAAGAGTGCATGCATAGTCTATAATGGTTTGTAGCAGTCCATGCCCTAAGGCCTATTTTGCTGCATGAGTACTTAGGTACTGACTGAATGATTACAGTACTGCAAGGAGAGTGTCGAGCTGAAACTTCACTTTTAGCACAGTGTATAGATAAGCACATACTGCTGTATGGCTTACTACAATACTGAAACAGCAGTGGCAGAGTGTTTGGAGGGAGTGTAAGGATACACACTGGGTAATTAAAGGTTTAAAAGACAACTTTTCAGGTGCATAGAAGATTACATGCATAGTAAATAGGGGTTTGAAGCAGTCCATGCCCTAAGGCCTACTTTAGTGCATGACTACTTGGGTACTGACTGAATAATTACACTTCTGCAAGGAGAGTGTCTAGCTGCATGTATAACTGCTTCACTTTTAACACAGTGCATAGATAAGCACATACTGCTGCATGTCTCACTACAATACTTAAACAGCAGCGCCAGAGTATTTAGTGGAGCTGTAAGGATACCGACTGGGCAATTGAAGGTTTAAAAGACAAGTTTGCAGGTGCATAGAAGAGTACTTGTATAGTCTATAGGGGTTTGAAGCAGTCCATATCCTAAGGCCTACTTTGCTGCATGAGTACTTAGCTACTGACTGAATGATTACAGTTCTGCAAGGAGAGTATCGAGATGAATGTATAACTGCATCACTTTTAGCACAATGTATAGATAAACACATACAGCTGTATGGCTCACTACAAAACTGAAACAGTAGTGGCAGAGTGTTTGGAGGAAGTGTAAGGATACAGACGGGGTAATTAAAGGTTTAAAAGACAAGTTTTCAGATGCATAGAAGAGTGCATGCATAGTAAATAGGGATTTGAAGAAGTCCATGCCCAAAGGCCTACTTTACTGCATGACTCCTTGGGGACTGGCTGAATATTTACACTTCTGCAAGGAGAGTGTCTAGCTGGATGTATAACTGCTTAACTTTTAGCACAGTGCATAAATAAGCACATACTGCTGACTGTCTCACTACAATACTGAAACAGCAGTGGCAGAGTGTTCGGAGAACGTTTAAGAATACAGACTGGGTAATTAAAGGTTTAAAAGACAAGTTTTCAGGTGCATAGAAGACTGCATGCATAGTAAATAGGGCTTTGAAGCAGTCCATACCCTGAGGTCAACTTTGCTGCATGAGTACTTGGGTACTGACTGGATGATTACAGTTCTGCAAGGAGAGTCCCTGGCTGAAATTATAATTGCTTCACTCTTAGCACAGTGCATAGATAAGCACATACTGCTGAATGGCTCTCTAAAATACTGAAACTGCAGTGGCAGAGTGTTTGGAGGAAGTGTAAGGATACAGATTGGGGAATTGAAGATTTCAAAGACAAGTTTACAGGTGCATAGAAGAGTGCATGCATAATGTATAGGGATTTGAAGAAGTCCATGCCCTAAGTACTACTTTACTGCAAGACTACCTGGGTACTGACTGGACGATTACAGTTCTGCAAGGAGAGTGTCTGGATGAATGTATAACTGCTTCACTTTTAGAACAAAGCATAGATAAGCACATACTGGTGAATGGCTCACTACATTACTGAAACAGCAGTGGCAGCGTGTTTGGAGGAAGTGTAAGTATACAGACAGGGCAATTGAAGTTTTAAAATACAACTTTATAGGTGCATAGAAGAGTACATGCATAGTGTATAGTGATTTGAAGAAGCCCTTGCCCTAAGACCTATTTTACTACATGAGTACTTGGGTACTGACTGAATGATTACAGTTCTGCAAGGAGAGTGTCTAGCAAGTATGCAGGAAGATACAAGACTTCATGCATAGTCCATAGGGATTTCAAACAATCCATGCCCTGAGACCCACTTTGTATATTTTGAATCAAAAGAATATTGTAAAGAATGTATACGTGAATCTATAAGTGCTTCACTTTTAGTACAGTGAATGGCTTAGTAGATAGTGCTCAAACCTTTATTATTAAAAAACAATAAATGTATTCTTCTAACATCTCATAATTTAACAGAGCTTCTAAAAGAATTTCAACAGGTATTTCATTGACATCAATTTGCCGGTTGGCAATTTCGGAATATATATGTTTGAAAAATTCGATATCATCTAATACTTCCACAAAATCAGCATCAAAGCTTTTGTCTTGGAAATCACAGCTCATATCTGCAGCACTAATTTCTTGTTCTTCACTCTCGCTGCCTGTGAGAGGTACATTTAGTTCTTCAATG
This sequence comes from Lissotriton vulgaris, assembly GCF_964263255.1. Lineage (NCBI taxonomy): Eukaryota > Metazoa > Chordata > Amphibia > Caudata > Salamandridae > Lissotriton > Lissotriton vulgaris. Next base: position 38,909 of record NW_028244136.1, on the reverse strand, counting down.
AGACTGTTGGTAATTTCCAAAGTGTCCTCGGTATTGTTCTGTTCTTTTTCCATAATTAATCTGTTATGTTGTAGGTCCTTTTACAAAAACATAAACACTTCATTTTATCAGTTTTCTGAATACATAATACAAAACTAGCTTTAGCAACTATTGTGGCCTTAAAAAAATATTATATAAATACCATTGTCTAATAACATTCCAACATTAGAGTTTTAGTACTTTATACGGTTATATAAATATAATTACTTACAAGGATATCCTGTTCTTAAGTTTTCTTAAATTTTGAAACCAGTCACTCTTTATGACTATAGGAAAAGACTCAGGCTGTTATAGTAACATGCAGTACTAAAAAATTTAGAATATGTCTATTCACCTTACCCGTTCCAAACTAGTAAATGTGTTTTAGTAAAATGCAAGGAATACTGTTGGTTGTCCAGAATAACACTGTGCATCTGTGCGTATTTAGGTTCCGTTATCACACTAGTTTTTGAATACTTCATGTGTTTTCACACACATCAGTTCTTAAAGACCTATCCAGTACTCACCGTTTAACATCATTAGAAAGTAGTAAATCCTTATATAAGTTGAAAATACTCACAGCAACAGGTATAGAATGCCACTTCAACACAAAGTATTGTGTATGATGAGGACATATTTACATAGAGAGGAAAAACTACACACAGTAACTTATCCTGTCATTCTAAACAATAAAGAGTATTTGAAAACACTCTCTATGACATATCTTATGTACAACAATTTGATCTCTTTTAATCCTGAAACTCTCTGCTCTCTACTAGCCAAGCATGTCTTTCTATTCAATACCATACTGGTACGTTGCAGAAAGCTGTTCTGAAGCCATGTTCCATTTTATACATCTCTATAATTAAAGTCTCTGGCATTTTTTAAATATATGTTCAGAGATAGTAGGTTCTCAGGTACACTCAGTATATATGTTAACTTTCTCAAATGTCTTTAAAATATACAAACTATCTTTGCACAGATATGTACTCCATCCATCTCTTGTACTTCAGCTCTGTAGAAGCACATCCCATTGAGCATTTTTTATAGTTACTTATACTTACCTTAACAATAATAAATAATAAAAAAGTATATATTATAAATTTTGCATCTGTGGAAGACAAGAAAAAATACAGTTACAATATATATTTTTCAACATAAAATAATTTGTAAAGCATTTCATTTGGCTTTTTTGCTGTTCTCAGAATATATTGAATTTCACTAGAAACAGTGAGTTCAATAGTACTCATCACATAACAGCGGGCAAAAAAGAGACAATCAATAAGATTATCTTAAAAAAACATTCAACATTCTCAATAACAATCTAAAAAATTGAAATAAAACATATGTTAAATGTTTTTTTAAGAGCTATTTCTTACGTTAATATGAGACATCTCAAACAATCATAAAATAACAAAACATTATGATTAATTTTCATACACTGTAAATAATGTTACTTACAAATATATGCTGACAATATACAACAAAAAGTTCTTAATGGTTTTAGATACTTTCCCTCATGGCCAAATAGTATGTGTCAAATCCTAAGTTTGGAAGTTGTTCAATAGTAATCCTGAGCGTCCGCCTCCCAGCCTTCTGATCCAAAACCAATGACATCATTTGCGGCGTCCCCCAGGGCTCATCCCTCAGCCCGACGCTATTCAACATCTACATGGTCACCCTCACCCAAGTGGCCCGCCATCACAACCTCAACATCATCTCCTACGCCAACAACACCCAGCTCATCCTCTCCCTCACCAAGGAGCCACATACCACCAAAAGGAACCTCCATGAGGGAATGAAAGCCGTCGCCAACTGCATAAGGAGTAGCTCTCTAAACCTGAACTCGGACAAGACGGAGGTACTCATCGTCGACCCACCCCCTCAGCCTGGGACGACTCCTGGTGGCCGACTACACTGTGAACAGTACCAACACCTACTGAACATGAACACAACCTAGGATTCATCATCAACTCCTCCCTCTCCATGTTTAAGCAAGTCTACACCATCTACACCATCTCCTCGTACTGCTACAACACCCTCTGCATGCTCCGCAACATTTACAAGTGGATCCTAACTGAAAGAAGAAGAACAGTGGCACAGGCCCTCATCAGCAGCACACTAGACTATGGCAACACACTATGCACAGGAATCCCAGCCAAACACCTACAACAAATCCAAAACACCTCCGCCCGACTGATCATCAATGTCCCCTGCTGCAGCCACATCACCCACCACCTGATACAACTACACTGCCTCAACGTCGACAAGAGGATCATCTTCAAGCTCCTCACCATCAATCACAAAGTACTCTACAACACCAGACCAGCCTACCTTAACAGCAGTAATCCTGAAAGACAAAATTATGTTCCCAAAATTATGGCTTTAAAAATATTAGGTAAGAATTTGATAACTCTTTAGGCAAACGTTGTTTAAAAAACAATTGACTATCATTACAATGTATCCAACCTTTCTGGCATTTTAAATACATAGTGTAATGTCTAGATGTTGTAGAAGCACCATCATGAAAAATAATTGCTACAGCTACAAAAGTTCTTCCTGATATTGATACTTGAGTAGCTACAGCATTTTTTATTAAAGTTTCCAATTTTCTTCCATCAGCTCTACAACGTTGCAGCATTAAAATTACATACTGTCCATATCTTTGAATAACTAATCTTGATGACATTTGTGATTTACATTGGCTACACTCCATGTTTTGACTCGCTCCTCTAACTAGATTGTTAAAAAACACTGATTCACAGTCTGGTAAAGTCAAATATATAAATATTTCAGTGTCTATGTTAGTGCAACATATACACAAACAATTTTCACAGTCATGTTGCCATTTATAAGAAAGGCCAAAAAGATTTTCAATATCTATATCTTCATCTTCCAATACAACAAGCATATACATTAGAAATTCCTGACAATCTTGTTGAATATTCTGCTTAAATTGAGTAGAACCAGAACATATGTCCAAAACAATTCGAATATCAGAAACATTTTGTATTTTACTTGTATCACTACTACATTTCTCATAAACAGAATACAACAACAAACAAAATCTTTTTTCCCGATTTTCAACAATTTGCTGTTGCAGAATTTCCAGAAATAAACATTAACAACTACATTAGCATAGCAGTTGACACCAGAACTATTTTCAAACTGATAACCAACAATCTCTTCAACAGTGTCCTTTTTCTTTTTGCTTGTAATCACCACTTCATCTTGCTTTTTTTCTTTCTCTACAGCTTCACTACAGATATTCTCATATCTTTTGTAGTGTAGTTCCTATTTTCCCAATAGGCTCTGCACATTGGAATAACATAAACAATAGTTTAGACGTAGGATTGAGGTCGACTAGGTCTCTATTGAATATGCTAGACTTAATTTAAGTTTGCCAGCTAGCTCAGAGGTCACTAGAAACTTTCTCGAATGAACAGAGTGGAGTGAACTTCCTTGTTTAGACAAGAAGGGATTCAGCTTCTGACAACCGCATAAACATGACAACTTTCCTCCCCCAGAATAAGGAGTATATCTCTAGAGTCGTGTGAAAACAATAGATAGCTATTTCACTCAGTCAATTGTGCATACTTAGTTTCACCAGAGTGCAGGGAAATAGAGAGACAGGCGTTTTCAATAAAAGGTGGTATTTTATTGAGCAGTCTTCTTTCTCATGCAAGAGAAATGAATTGCCACAATTGCAATACTTGTTATAAAGTAAAGTGCGTACATTAAAAGGAGTATTATGAAATAATACTGTAAAAGCATTGATATGGTTTCTGAGCCATATGATTCTAAGGCCGATTTCAGAGTTCAGGGAACGCTGTGTGCTCGCTATTTAATTTGTTATTCTCGTTGTTAGGAGAGAACATTACCTCAGCTAGACCAGCAAAAAATTTGTCTACAACAGTAGTTGAAAGTTGGGCCAACGCTGAAAAATCAGAAATAGTGCATATATGCGATGCATTGCCATCATCGGTGTTTAGATCAGCAATGTTCACAGAGGGTTGTACCTGTGTGCTGTCGCTTTGATTTCGTACTCCACCGCCACCTGATCGTAATGGTGAAGTCTCAACGAATGCCGTCATCAGAATCGGTAGCCGCTGGGGAAAACACATTGACTGAGTCGTTACCGGACAAAGCAAAGCGTCGACATCCATCGGTACTGTTGATGGTAGTGTAAGAAAGACATCCAACATGCATTCCTCTCCGCATAGCAGACATCGAAGCACAGGTAAGATGCAATTTTGCCAGATCGGTCTGAATGAAAGAAACCAGCTTGTATTCTGATCTCTTAGCCGGGCCAATCCGAGGACCTTAGTGATACGGTCTCGGTATCGTATTGCTAGGATCGTTTCTTCCATCGAAGCTTGAGTTTTATCTGCGGCTTGATTTGCCATGTCAGAGCAGGAGGAACAAAAATACAATTCCTGCTACGAGTCTCAAAATAAGAGGCAGGCCACCAAAAAGAGAGTGCACAAAATTCAGGAAGATGCTCAGGACTCTCTCAAAGTGTGCTAACAGTCCCGAAAAAATTGTCTTAAATACATGTGCGATGCCACTGGTATCCGACATGATTAAAATTTGGATTAGCATTTCTACGAAATGCACTGGGCAATTTGTTGATAAAAGTGTATGTATCTCTGCCGCTGTCCTTGCAGCCTGCAGGTCATATACCTCTTTGGACGAGGTTAAAGGCACAGTTGTCTGTAAAAGAATAGACTTCATTCTGCTTAAAGTATCAATTCGAATAGAAGTTATATTCACAGAAGGCGATAATGCTGCCTCCATGTCTGGATTGCTGTTTGGATACAATACTTGCATACAGCAAATGACCCTGGACGTTACAGTTACGAGATAGGGTTTTCCAGGCACCATTCCACAACAGCTGTGGTCACTTAATATAACGTAGCTACCATTGGAAAGTTGTCTGAAAAAAGGCTCTATCTGTGTAGCTGGGGTGCCGTGTAGATGACATGAAAGGTTGTTTGATGAACCCTTGCAGGATCCATGCGAGTTTATACCTTCGCATAGGAGTGTACCGCTCAGTGATGTTTTACAATTAGTACCACTAAGAAATACCTCTTTCTTGCCCCCACTCCAACATCTATGAATAAAAGGTAAATTCCAGGTTGACTTGATGTATCCTTTACCCAACCTTTCATACAGGCCTGCTGGTATATACTTCTGGCAGTATTGAAACTGGAAAGTCGTTATCGGGATTGTAATGGTGCCATGTATTATCCATTCAATGACAGGTCTTTCTGACAATGTCAATGGTAATCTCTCAAGTTTTTTAATGCTTAGCACCGTGTAGTCTGCTCCTTTCTATGCCACAAGATTTGTCTATCAGTAAGGTTAAAGATAGAAAATAATGGCGTTGTGTTGATTAGACGCCATGGCACGTGACCTAAACGCAGATTTTGTTACGTCCAGCCTAGCTGTACCATAGAACACAATTGGGACTGACCATGTTGTAACATTATCATATCTTGTTCTATTATATCAATTGCAGATGATACAATGCTGTCCATTGAATAGATTCTGAAGGACAGAGTCGTTAACCCATTGTCCACTACAGAAAATGTTTTTTCCAAATTAATATGATCAATTTCTCGTATTTTTTCAGAAGTTTCAATTTGATTTAATTTCCAAGTTTCATTGTATGCTGCGTATATACCGGCGTATATGAAACATTTTTGATGCTGTTTGCGAGGTCCCATTATGAAATCTCCCAAGTCAGCACCTTCTTTAAGTAAAGTTAGGTGTTGCTTTATTTCGGAAAGTGTAGATCTCTGTAGCCACTCGAGGCATAATTTTCCTACACTTTATGTTGTAACTATCCCTAGATGTTGTCTTTGGGAATATCTCGGGTCTGGCCTGCTCTGTTTGAACCCCTGTATTTTGTTCAGGAATCTATCATGACAGTTATTAGTGTCTTTGGGCCAGATCAACCATTTTTTCCAGTCAGGAAGTGTTCTGTTTTGTTTTAAAATATAGGCAACGTCTAACCCCTCATCTGTAGTGGTGTTTCTATCAGTTATTGGCTTTGGTATAGACGGGTTGTTTAAATCTTTTATCTTGGCTAAACCAAGACAGGTTGTTTGCTGAATTGTGTTATTCAAGAACATTATTTGTTCTGGGATCATGCAGGCTCTGAACAATGCTTCTAGACCTTGCACCTGCCATTCTTTTTCTACCGACCACACGCTTTTCAAATACTGGATAATGACCTAAATTGGGTGCATATTGCACTAATCTTTCCCTCATCAAAATCAATCAAGTACAATCCAGATAAAGTTCTCATTCGAGACAAAGCAACATCTGATATACCCTCTTTAAACACAGAATTTCCAATATTCACTAAAGCACTATCTACACTGAAACCTTGAGATTTACGAATGGTCACCGCATACGCAAAAGAAACAGGAAAGTGTTCTCTGCGAACATACAAATCTTTTACAAGCAAAAACCGAGCTGAACAATGACTAGATTGTTATACTTCTTCAATTTGATTTTCAAAAAATGTAATACCATCTCTATTTATGTAATTAACGAAATCAACAACTTTACCCATTGCTCCATTTACTAAACCTTTACCCCACAGCTTACACCTGCATATAAATTCTTTTCTAAACCAGCAGTTTTACTTATCGATTTCCCTAAAAAATCCAATTTTCTCTTCCACTTTCTGTCAAAATAATAGTGATTCCTTCATGCTCTATTTTATCAATAGCTTCCAATTTTTTCAATTTCTTCATTTTCCAACTTTAAAATTTCTTCATTGAATATAGAAAATTCACGCAGTGTTGGCATTAAACAGATTACAGATTTGTTTTCTGCAATTCTCATATATATTTTCTTAGGAACAATATTTTCATTTGGAAGCAAATTGGAAAGTAATCGTCTCTGTAAAGCTTGTTTGCCATGTTCAGTCAGTTTTCTAATTCCTATATCTTGAAGAATAGTTCCATAATCAGCATAATTTGCCTGTCGCATATTTGTAATAAGTTCCTTATACTCAAAATATAATCAAATCTTAACATTTCCAATGTTCCCAAAGACTTTCTAGGATCTTCATGTGCCAGTGTTTTAAACACTGGTTGCCCTTTTACATGAGTAAGTTGTAGTAGATCTCCAAAAACTATGACGTGTTTTCCCCCAAATATTACATCATACTCTGTTTTAAGAAATTGCTGCATTCTTAAATGCACAAAGGCAAGCATTAGGTTTGATACCATGCTTACCTTATCAATAATGAGAAGTTTCATTTTATTCAAGACTCTTGAAACTTCACAACAAGCTTCTCCAGATAGCTTGTGGTATTCCAATTTGTTTTCTAGCTCAACTGGTAGCATTAATAAACAATGTAAAGTAATTCCTTTAATATTGTGTGCTGCCAACCCAGTTGAAGCAGTGACAACACAATATAAATGCAACTCAGTTGTTTTCTGTAGATAAGTTGTAATTACTTTAATTAAAAAACTTTTTCCTGTTCCAGCTTGTCCACTCACGTACATAAGGATAGGTTGAAATAATGAGCAAGAGCACTCTTTCTTTTCATGAAGTAATCCATGGTCAATCTGTTCTCTCACTTGGTCATGTATTTGTTTTTGCTCAACATTTAGTTGTTCTTCCAGGTTTCCTAAGTTTGTTACATCTTCTTGAGCTTGAAACATTGCTGTTTCCACCTCATCCATGGCATTTGCTGCTTCATTTTGAACAATTGGTTCTCCTAGTGGATCCCAACTCAACGAAGCATAGGTTTGACTGTCTTGAGAACTGTCTCTAGCAATTTCAGCTGCAATTGTAGCTTCTTGCTCAATTTCGTCATTCAACATTTTCACATAATTAGCAAAAACAGGACATTGTATAGTATATTTAGTTGTGTTGAACGAATCTTCATAGCTGTCAAAATCCCCAAGTAATTCCAATTCTGAATGCCAAGGCTTGAAGAGTTGCCAAAGAGCTAAATAGTAAAATTCCCTTTTGTCAGGAGTTTCGCAACTCAGTTTACAGTGATTAATAAAATGTCCTTTTCTTTGTTTCACCAAACATCCTTCAGTACCAATCACGGCATATATACTAGTATTGATGTTTTCTGTAATATTCTGTTTAAAAATATAGTTTTGCAGCACTTCATAGAGACAAATGTTCTCAAGATGATGACTTCTATTTGGATAATATGTATCCAGCATATTTGTTTTTACAATATCTGTACATTTTGGCTATTTTTTAGCTAAATATTCAATTTCTTGAACAGATTTAAGTACTCGATTTTGTGTTGCAGCAAGACCTAGACTCACCCAAATGATTCTTCTAGATTTGGAGTATAGACTTGCAGATGATCAGCGATCCGAGCATTCATACGCTCCAATTTCTCAATGAGATAACATCTTCAAACTGTAACTATATCTTCTGGGAAATCTCTTCCCACATTTCTTTCTATTCTGTCTTTTCTGATTTTGTTATGTAGAATGTTACATATCGAGCAACAGCAATGGAATTGTCCGCAACGTATTGAATATCCTGTTAGCATTCCACATGGACAAAATAACTGGGTTATAGTCATTTATGTATTTTGACTCTTCATTTCTTCTTAAGTTGTAGGTGTTTTTTTGAGACTTTCTTGTGATAGTATGTCGCAAAGATGACATAAAGCTGTTCACTCTTCCTTTCGATATGACAGGACGTGGAAATCCAAAACAACATTTCGTGTAGAATTTGTCCTTAGATTTGTACTTTCGAAGACAGTATTTTTGACAACGATGGCTTTGGAATCGTAAGACTTGTTGTCTTAAGTCCCTTTCTTCTGTGCTTTTGGGTATAGCACATGTAGCATATTCTTCAATAAAAGACAACACAGTATCATCCGAATCTGTTCCAAATTTGGGGGCATCTTTGATCCATATTAGCATATGTATGTGAGGAGCACTTCTTGCTTGATACTCCTTTCTCTAAAAGAAATCCAGAACCTCTCCAAGAGGAGGATTTTTTTATTGGTGATAAAAGACATAGCTTCAAATCTATGATTGAAATACCTGCATACATTAACTGGATCCAAAGTGCACCATTCTCCAGGTGTCTTGTATTCATTATTTACTATATTAGAATTTGCCTCTCGAAGAAATTGAAGTAAATCATCCCAAGCATATTCAGCACAGCTTAGAGTAAGATACCATGTAGGAGTTCCTAAGTTCCTTAGCATACATTTAAGTTCTCCATGACAACTTTACCAGCACTCATTAGTACCACACTGACAAGCCATGAGATTATTTAGCTGAGATTCCAAAACATTATCTTTCTGCTGTACTTTATCAATAAATTCCTTTGCCGAAACATTTTGCAGATGTACACCTGTTTTCAATATATAGTTGACTGCATAGGAAAGTCCAGACAAGTCACTTTCAAACAAAAGATGAAACAAAAACGGAATATATTGTCGAAATCTTGGATCTTCGGCATACAATCTTGATGTCCGGTATTCAGATGCAGGAATCTGCACAGGTCGTTCATCATATCGTTTTCCTTTTCCTGTTGTAACAACTGAGGGAAACAATGAGCTTCCAAGATTTCTTCCCATACCCTAATGGGACATACCTTTGCTTCTTTCATTTGAAATAACTCAGTAGTATTGCCCATCACTTCTTTGGAATGAAGTAGATGAACACTGTAATGTTCATAGATTTCTTCAGTTCTGGACACATCCACTTTTTCAATTTGTCCAGTTGACGAGTCACTATCTTCTTCTACAGTTATTTCTTCTTCTCCCACATAGACATTTTTATAGTACTGATTATTTTTTACCAGACACAATGTTGCCTTTTTCACTTTCCTAACATCCACTAATTCTTGCCAGATGTTCTTACTCCTAGTAGGAACATCATTAACAAGAATAACTAGAGGTTCATCTTCTACATTTTCTACACCAATTGTTTCAATATTTTTCTTTAAATCTAGAGGCAAATATACAACTCTTCCCTTTAATCCTCTCTGTAAATCTGAAGGAGGCAATTTCCCTGTCTTAGGCTCTATGAGAACAATAGCCTGAAATCGATGCACACATTGAATGGTGCACAGACAAAATATCGACTCCAAAATATCGAATGGACAAAATATTGAGTTAAAAATATCGACAATAATAAAATATCGATAACAAAAATATCGTTGGTCAAAATATCGATTAAAATAATGATAAAAAAATATCGAGTACAAAAATATCGACTCAAAAAAATTGACAAGACAAAATATCTATAAATAGTCAAAGTAAAAAATTTCGATAATATGTAGAAAAAAGGTTAAAAAAAAGAATTTTATTAATAGTAATATAAATTGTAGTTAATGTTTAGGAGCGGGATGTTGGGTTAATAGGGGATAAGGGAGGGGAGTAATTTAATAATAATTAATTAATTAATATATGTTTGTAAATAGTTTTAATTAATAATTAATTGGTAATTCATTAATATTAATTAGTTAATTAATTAATATAATTTTGTACATATTTTTAATTAGTAATTAATTGCTAATTAAATAATATTAATTAGTTAATTACATTAATTAGAGTAATTTATTTATATATATAATTTTTAGTTATTGTTAATTAATTAATCGGGAAAAAATAATATTAATTACTAAAATAAATTAATTACAGCTAATGTGCTAATATATTTACTTTATTGTTATTGTTAATTAATAAATAATTGGTAATTAAATAATATTAATTAATTTTGGGTAAAGGAGTATTTTTAGGGTTCAGGGTCAGTTTTCAGTTTTTGGGTAAAGGGGTATTTTTAGGGTTCAGGGTCAGTTTTCAGTTTTTGGGTAAAGGGGTATTTTTAGGGTTCAAGGTCAGTTTTCAGTTTTTGGGTAAAGGGGTATTTTTAGGGTTCAGGGTCAGTTTTCAGTTCTTGGGTAAAGGGGTATTTTTTGGGTTCAGGGTCAGTTTTCAGTTTTTGGGTAAAGGGGTATTTTTAGGGTTCAGGGTCAGTTTTGGGTTTTTGGGTAAAGGGGTATTTTTAGGGTTCAGGGTCAGTTTTCCCTACTGTTGCACCCACTGGAGTGGAAATAGTAATTTTAACCCCTACGCTATCCAACACTTTCCCTACGCTTGCACTCTTTGGAGTGGGAATAGTATTTTTTACACTTCTGGTATCGTACGGTAATATAATAGTATCTTATTTAATTATAGTATGTTACTATATATATATGTTTTAACAAATAAGATTGTAAAAAATTATTTTAATTATTTTCATTTATTATTTAATTATTATAAGTTAATTTAAGTATTTTTAAGTATATTTTAGTAATAAAATTTGAATATTAATTTAATTTAACACTGTTTTTAATAAAGTCGATATTTTTTACAACTATATTATTGTAAACGATATTTTGTACTCGATATTTTTGTACTTACCTGTTTGTAGATACAAACTCGATGTTTTGACTGTCGATATTTTGTCCACGATATTTTTGCAAGTCGATATTTTGTCCCTCGATATTATTTCAGTGATCCCATTGAATAAGAATAGACTCACAGGTATTTAAATCCATCAGTTTGGAAGGAATATTTACCAACTCAAGATTATTATGCACAGCTCTAGCAGGCATTTTGTTCCCGTCTTATTTGTTATAACAATATTTACAAATACGCTGATCGGAACCCAAATCAAAACAATTATCTACCAATAAATAAGTTGCAAATTCCTTCCACTCATTATTATTTTCATTTTCACTTTTTAAATACAGATCAACAGTCCTGGTCTGATTTTTATAATAAGTTTGTCGACAACAAATACATGAATAATTTGGCCTTTCACCTGAAATCACCTTAAACTTCATAATTTCTTGCTCAAATTTTTCTGTACTACAATGTGGTACATTCTCTTCCATATTTCCTTCTATTAATGTACCAGTTTCTGCACTGTCTTCCTCAGGACCAAAGTAACTAACCTGAATTTCTTCACAAATGTTCATTACATCTAATACAGATCCACGCAAAAGAGCAATGTTCAACTTTTTTAACATTAGTAGTGACTCTTCTAATAGAATGTAATAGTTTTTCTCTGCCCTATCTCACTCTTCCCCTGCACCATCTCACTGTCTTTCCCTTTCTTTTAATAGTAAACTAACATCAATAATGGCTGAAAATGAAGAGTCATTTGACATCATTATAGAAATTTTTGTGACTGTTATTGAGGATGTTCCTGAAGGAGAGCTTTATGTTGGAGGAGATGGCATGGACGATTTCTATGATGAATCCTTGGATTCAGATTTAATGGAAACTTTGGAGTTCATTGAGTTTGAGGACCCTTTTTGGGAGATTTTTAATATTGACATTGCTGAAGATGCAATCTTAGACGATCATTAAAATTTCGAAAATTTCCAACAATAAATTAAAATTTTGTAAATAAATATTGTATGAGAATTTATACCTATCAAAATATAATTTATGAGGTAGTAGCAAACTGATATTTTTTGGTGTTACATAGTAAGTTTACTCATAAATATTTCCCTTCTCCCCAAAAATTTTCTTAAATGTGTATTTGACATCTCTTTTTCATGTCCTGCATCCTTTCTCTCACTCTCTGTCTCTGATGCACAAGATTGCAACATTAGTAAGTTTAAAGAACAGCAAGTGTATCTCACCAGAGCAGGAAATCATGCAGTAAGCGCTGTTTCTCTTTCTTTTAATAGTACACTAACATAAAATGATGAATGAAAATGAGGAGCCTACCAACATCTTCTTTGAAATAACAGCAACGTTTATTGAGGCAACTTATTCTGTGGTGTATATTGATCCTATAGATGAAACAAATCATGAAGAACATGAAGGAGATACCATGGCAGATTGTTTTGATGAAACACTAGATATGGAATTAATGGAATGTGTAGACATTGTTGAGTTTGACTAATCATTTTCAGACACTTTGACGGATGAAATTCCTGATGAAAAAATGCTGCAAGTTCTTTTAGATTTTGAAAATTCTGATAAATACATTTTAATTTAGTAAAGAAAGTTTGTTTTGAAAATTATACTTATTTAAATGTAATTTATGAGGTAGTAGCAAAGTGATACAATTTTGTGTTCTTCATGTCCTGCATCCTTTCTCTCACTGACTGTCTCTGATGCACTAGTTTACAACATAAGTAAGTATATAGAACAGCAAGTGTGTTTCACCAGAGTAGGAACTCATGACCCCCTACACCAATTCTGACCACACATTGAGAAAGGAAGGAATCATGTGAACAAATCTGTTTCTGCTTTCCTGAAAGACTACAGTATGGATTCAATATAACACAATAACTAATTACAACATACAAGGTATCTACAGAGGAGACGATGTCCATTTCCATTTAGTTTTATTTAAAAAAAAATCCCAATAGGTCCGCGCACCGTGAGTGCTCGGTGCATGCACTGTGAGTGCTCGGTAAATGCATGGTGCGCGAGCCCTATCGCTGCCGTTTTGTGGTTTCAGAAGAGAGTGAAAAATATACCATAAAAAGTGGGAAGGGGGTAGGGTAGAGTGTCCCTGACCCCTTAGGCCTTCACAGGGGGTCCTTCAAGGACTCCTTAGGTAAAAAATAATGTTTATTTTTTTTAAAAAATACAGAAAACACGATAGGTCCTCGTACAAGGAGTGCTCGGTGAGTGCTCGGTGCGCGGACCTCGGTAAAAATTAATAAAAAAAATAAAGTTAAAAATCATATTTGAGTATTTACATGTTAGTTGGCTCTAAAAAGAGCAGTTGTGTTCATTGTGGTTTTTTTGGTACCTAAAAGTAAGTACCAATGCAGAGTCTGATGTTACAGAGAAAGACTCTGTCTGTTCATCAGTGAAATGTACACCATCTGTCCTATAGATCCCTTGCATGTTGTAACAGAAGTTGTTGTGGTATATACAACCCATTCCATAGTCTCTCATGTATGCAGAAACAGATTTATTTACATGTTTCCTTGCTTTCTCAATCTGAGGACAAAATTGATTAGACCAATTCCATTTTTGCCTTTGGCATATATTGGAATAGAAAAAGGCAGTTTGAGGAAAAGGTGACATCAATTGTCCAAAGATGTCCTTCAATAGCATTTCCAGACCAACCCCAGTCAAAGTGCATAAGTCATTTTCACCACAGTGCACAATTATGAGGTCAGGTTGTGGGAGATGCATGAATGATTTCACCAATGGCATCAATTGGTGACATCTAAATCCTCTCTGGCCAATCCATAAAATATCCACATTTGGTAAATCAAGGTTTACATTTCCTCTGTTTGTTGCATACCTTTTAGACCAGAATACAAAGCTGTGTCCTACAAACCATACTGAAAGCATGTTCAAGGCAGATCTGGTTGTACTCAGATGAGGGCTGTAAATGAAATGGCAGTTGGAAAGCTTGCAGTTTAGAAAAACAGAGGAGGACATTCACTGCACTTGAAGCTTAAGAAATGATTGGTGCTTTCTGAAAATGCAAAAGAGCATATTAGGGTGCATAGTTTTTTTTTTTTAAGAAGCAATTCTAATGGTTCAGAAAAGGTCATTGAAAGGAACATTGCACATGATTAGCTGTTATATTGAAAGCTCTAACAACCTTGCTGGATTCATTTGCAACATAGTTTGATGAACTTTTAAACTCTGTTTTTCCTTAGGTGGGAGTTACCATGGTAACAGGTTGAATGAGCAGTGGGGGGATGGGTGAATATTATGTGAGTTTGAAAGTGTGGAAATGTAGAACCAATTGAAATGTTAGTTTAGTTTTGAAATAGTGTGGGAAGACATTTCATTGGTTATGTGCAGAAATAAGCAGGAAGAATGAGTGGGAAACTGTGCCATTTCTGTTTCCAGTGTCTGAGCTGCAGTTCAGGGATTCTGCTTACGAAAATCTGGTATGTGTTTCACACTGTTCTACATTTCCAAAAGTGATTTTAAAGGTGAGTAATGGTTTATTTAGTATAGAGAGAGTGCTGTTTGCAGTATTGGGAAGCATAACAAGCATATTGGGCTTCATTACTGTGGACTGGATGGCTTAACATGAAGGGTACAGGAGGTCTGATATGCACGAAATATTAATGGTACATAGGGTGGGTTGGATGGGACCTGCGGTGAAATTTATTAGGGGTGACTTCGTTGTTATTAATTTTTCTCAGCCTAGGACTGTTGGATCCATACTTGCAGTTAAAGAGACCAACAGCCTTTTTTCAACAAACATCTATGCTTTACCCCTAGGTTTCTTTTATAAACCATCCCCCACACAGCGTCCACTTTTTAGCCCTTCCTATCAGTGGAAAACCGATTTTCGGCTATCTCTGATCTAGATACCCTTGATTGACCCTTATCCAAAATTCACTCTACCCGATTGGTCCACACAAGCTGAGGAGATTCCTATCAAAAGCCTCGGGGTGAAACAGACCCAACTAATTGATTGTTCTGACTCAACATTGAAGGTGCTACGTTGGAATGTGGCAAGCTTGGCCTCAAAATTAAACATAGAAGATTGGGCAAATATGAAAAACAAATTTGACATCCTTATGTTTCAAGAAATCTGGGCAACTAAGTTCGGCATGCCCCTTGATGCCAATGTCAACGGTACTCATGCTAACTATCGGACCACCTTGTGCATCATCAGGGTTTACATTTTGGATATTACTGGGTCGCATTGTTTTATTAGAATCAGAGGAAACAGGCAACGACTTCACAGTTTGGGGGCGGTTGTCGTTCCAGTTGCACATTATGAGGGAGATTTTCCGAGATGCTAACCTGTCAATTTGCCTCATTGTGTTCCCTACAAGGTGGTGTGGCCTTGATAGTTAGAGATTCCAGGCGATCTAGTCGCTTCCATAACTTATCAAAACGTATCTAGTCGCTTCCAGTATTCAAAACTTTTATCCACAAGCCCTTTAACACGATCGTACAATGTGTCAACAATGATATCTATAGCAGTGACCCCAAGTGTGAAGTTAGAAAAAGCAGTTTGCGTAAAGTTCGTCTGGGTGGAATTACTTTCGGTGACCACATCAACTAAGTCAGTTGGTTCGCTACTTGTGATTGGGTCTACAGGGATCGTAGCACCCTTAATCGACGTGTTTAACGTTGTAAATTGTGAGTTCAAACGTGGGGGCTGTCTTCGTTTGGGTTTAGGGAAGGCTGGTTCCAACACCTTCCTCTTCTTTCTCGTCCCACATACTTCTGGGTTAGGGGTTAAGTCTGGATTGGTGTGATCAAAGATTCAATTGGGCGACATCCAGTTTCAGGATCAGCAATTAGTCCTATAGAGCCATGACCTTCCATGTCCAGCATATTCTCTCCTGTAAGATTTTGTAGCCAATGTTCAATCGTTCTACGTCTTGCTGCCTGTGCCTCACTTATATCTGTAGTATCAGTAAGATCTGCACAATGAGATTTTAAGGGGCCCAGGGACAATCTTCTCTCAGTTAGCTCAATCTCACTGCTAACCAAATTCATTGCCTGTTCCAGCATAGTGTCTATGGATGTCATTCTGCGTGCTTGGGTGGTGGCGCTGCGTTTGCCCATAATGTCACAACCCGCCAAATTAAAAAAAAGTACCAAAAATAAAATACGCCACACACCGGTGAAGAGTCCAATTGAAAGTTAAGCTCAGGTTGTTAGGGGGCTGGCCCATCCCAGCCCTGACCTGTCCCGGACGGCCACAGACTTTGCCCGGGCTTTGCCCGGCATCCACCGCGTGCTTCCCACGTCGCACGAGTCTGCTGGCAATTAAATATCCCCCGATAATAAGGGGGAGGGACTGTCGTCCTCTCGAATCCCCGCTGGTCTCTGGGTGCACGAGTCCTAGCCTGTTCTGCCCCGCTGCTGGCCACACAAAGTGAAGGGCGAACCTATAGGACTTTCTGACCCCCTAGGGCTGCTCAGGGGGTTTCCCAATGACCCCCAAGGATATTTTTTATATCACGGGATACTTGTAGGGTACGCGTACGCCATGAAAAACAAAAAAAAATTAAGCCCTCGCTTTATTGTTAATTATCCCCCAGGGGGCAAAATCCTGGGGGCAATGTTTTTATTTAACCCAGCCGAGGACCGCCACCCAACGGCCCCCCTCAGCCCTGAGGACCGCCACCCCCAACGGGGCTTCTTTTAAAAAAAAATGTTTTGAAAAACCTGTGTGAGGGGCTCAAGCCCCCCCACATGCCCAGGGGACCGCCACCTTCCCGGGGTTCTTATATTCAAAATAGGGGGTCCCTGACAGACCCCCCAGCCCTGGGGACTACCACTTCTGGGGCTTTTAAATGTTGAGAGGTGGGCTGCGCGGCCCCCCTCCTGGAGTCTTGTGGTGGCCCTTGGGACCACCAGGGCCAGCTCCTGCAGTGTCCCGGGGTGCCTACCCCTCGGACACTGCTGTTTGCTTTGGTAGGGCGGGAGCCTCACGGTTCCCGCCCTACTATAGCAAACTGCTTTCCTATTTGGAAACAATTTAGTCAGTACCCAAGTATTGATGCAGTGAAGTAGGCCTTAGCAGATGAACTGCTTCAAACCGTTATTCAGTGTATATGCATTCTTCTATTCATGTGCACTCTTGTGTTTCACATCTTCAATTCTCCATTCCGAATCCTTATACTTCCATCAATCAATTACTCAATCATGTCATTTGTATAGCGCACTACTCACCCGGAAGGGTCTCAAGGTGCTGGGGGAGGGGAAGGTTACTGCCCGAACAGCCAGGTCTTGAGCTGCTTCCTGAAGGCGAGATGGTCTTGGGTTCGCCGGAGGTGGGTGGGGAGGGAGTTCCACGTCTTGGCTGCCAGGTAGGAGAAGGATCTTCCTCCGGCGGTGGCTCTGTGGATGCGTGGTACGGCGGCGAGTGCGTGGCCGGTCGATCATAGCTGGCGGCTGGGCGTGTAGAAGGTCATGCGGTCGTTGAGGTACTTGGGACCCAGGTCATAGAGAGCCTTGTGTGCGTGGGTGAGGAGTCTGAACGTGATTCTCTTGTTGAAGGGGAGCCAGTGCAGGTCTCTCAGGTGTCCGGTGATGTGGCTGTGTCGGGGGACATCGAGGATGAGTCGGGCGGAGGCGTTCGGGATGCGTTGGAGTCTTTTTTGAAGTTTTGCTGTGGTTCCGGCGTAGAGGGTGTTCCCATAGTCTAGTCGGCTGGTGACGAGTGCCTGGGTGACGGTCTTCCTGGTTTCCGTGGGGATCCATCTGAAGATCTTGCAGAGCATGCGCAGGGTGTTGAAGCACGAGGATGAGACGGCGTTGACTTGTTTGGTCATAGACAGGGAGGAGTCCAGGATGAAGCCCAGGTTGCGTGCGTGGTCCGTCGGTTTGGGAGCGGTGCCCAGGGCCGGGGGCCACCAGGAGTCGTCCCAGGTGGAGGGTGATGATCCCAGGATGAGGACTTCCGTCTTGTCTGAGTTCAGTTTAAGGCGGCTGTTCCTCATCCAGTCAGCGACGTTTTTCATCCCTTCGTGTAAGTTGGCTCTGGCGGTGGTGGGGTCTCTGGTGAGGGAGAGGATGAGCTGGGTGTCGTCGGCGTAGGAGATGATGTTGAGGTTGTGCTGGCGTGCGATGGCTGCGAGGGAGCTCATGTAGACATTGAAGAGGGTTGGGCTGAGTGAAGATCTTTGTGGTACACCGAAGATGACTTCGGTGGCCTCGGATCTGAACGGAGGGAGGCGGACTCTCTGGGTTCTTCCGGTGAGGAACGAGATGATCCATTCCAGCGCTTTTTCTCGAATTCCGATGTTGCTGAGGTGCTTCACTAGAGTTCGGTGGCAGACAGTGTCGAATGCCGCAGAGAGGTCCAGGAGGATGAGGGCCGCTGCTTCCCCGTTGTTGATCAGGGTCCTCATGTCGTCGGTGGCTGCGATCAAGGAGCTCTCGGTGTTGTGATTGGCCCGAAACCCGGACTGTGAGGAGTCGAGGGATCCGTTCGTCTCGAGGAAGGCGGCCAGCTGTTTGTTGACGGTCTTCTCGATGACTTTGGCCGGAAAGGGAAGGAGCGAGATGGGACGGTAGTTCTTGAGGTCGGTGGGGTCCGCCGTTGGTTTCTTCAGGAGGGCGGTCAGCTCGGCGTGCTTCCAGCTCTCCGGGAAGGTGTGTCGTAATTTGACAATGATCGGGTTAGCGTTAAGCATTGCTACACATTATTCCCTTATCTTGACTATAGTTGTTAAACGGCCATTTTAGAGAATGCCCCGCCTCGTGGTCAGCATGCCCTTTTGTCCTTCCTCTGTACCACTGACCACTTGAGTTTGCCCAGCAACAGGCTATTTTTAGTAACGGTCAAGCCCGCACATGCGCAGTTCAGACTGACCAGTCATCACTTAGGAATGTTCAGCCAAACTGACCAGTGGTGTTGTAGCCCCTCCCATGAGTTGGCTGTGTTCCAAAAATGACCATATATGTACTTAAAACTCCGTAACCATGTACCGCCCATCTTTTAATGTCTGTAAAACTGTATAAAAGAAGGACTTACACCGATGTTCGGTGTGATACTTCTTGCATTGCCGAAGGGTGCTGTAGGAATGTACCACCACCCAATGGGTTCTTAATAAACTTGTCTTTTGCATTTTCTAGTTTCCGTGCCAACAGTTCTTATGGTGTAGAGCGTATTCTGCGGAGTATGTAGGCCTGGAGAACCCAATACCACAAATTGGCGACCAGGAAGGGACTCATCGGTGACTCGGATGCCCGAAGGAGAGGTCGTGACGAAGGATTGGAAACTCGCCATGGACGCGTACGCTGCCACTGAGTGACCCGAATCTTGGCACCCACGGTGTTTTCTTCCCTTCCTTCTGATCTGACCTTCCAGGTGGCGCCGGTCCCCGACTGAGATCCTGCTCGTCTGAGTTGTCGTAAAGTGCCGGTTTGGCTGATTTGATCAAAGACCTTGGCAGTTGGAACCTGGATATCTGAGATTTTGGTAAGAATTGTGATTGGTAAGGTAGTCTGCGGACGCTTACTGTGGTTCTATGAATATGAATATGTTTTGAGTTAGCTAACATTTGGTTCTATGATTTGACTTTTATGTGCAGTGCACTTCACATAGGCAGGCATGTAGAGATGTTTCTCTAACTTTGTTTGTGTTTTGAGCGGCACATTTTGTGTGAATTATAGTAAGTGCCATTTTTACGGTATCACGTTTTCGTGATACTTTTTGAACATGCCTGTTTTAAGCACACTCCGAGGAATGTGCTGTCTTGGGAATAGTACCACATATCGAGTAAACGAATCTCAGCCGGCTCCCCCAGAGGAGACTCCCAATCGTGAAATGTATATTAAATTTGGCCTTCCCCCTATATTGTATAGTAAATTATGGAACAAATACACCAAGTCTGATCCCGAGTTGCAATGGCCACTACATGGGTCGTTTGATTTACGAAAGGTTCAGTTTGTGGAGCAATGCTTGTTTCAGCGCAGGTCTAGACAGGATATGTTTGACTGTGTACGAATGTGGGAGAAAGCAGTGCATGAACGAATGAAGCGTGAGATTGCCTTGGCGGAAAAAGAGCAGCGTAAGGCTGCTCGAGATAAAGCTTTACAGCTGGAGGAGAAGGAGTTGCAGGAGAAGAAAGAGAGGGAGGCACCGGAACGTAATTTGCAAACGAGCGGTCAATTTCCTATTCGACGTTCGCTTTATCCGGTCCTTACTAATGAAGTTGATGATTTTTCATTATTAGATCGGTCTCCGCCTCCGTATGTTCTGCCTACGGCTCCGGACGAGGATTTCGGCGATGAAGATCGAGATAGTGCGAGTACGAGGTTAACTGCTGGTAAAGCCGCGGATTTGCGCAGTTTCGCTAGGAAATTGAATTTGAATAAAATAACTATGTCAGAGATCAATGTTGAAAGGAATAAGTGGTCAGAACGAGAACAGTTGTATTTCTTAAGTACTTTTGCAGACAAAGTTGTCGAACGATTTCGTAAGAATTCAGATGATTTAGAACCTAAGGATATATCAGTCCATCATGAGAATATGCGTAAAGGTCTATTTGTTATTGCAGATGCGGATGCCTTTTTCCTACGATTGGTCCAGCTACGGGATGAGGCGTCCAGATTGCGGGAAGCACGAAAAGCATCAGAGAAGTCTGCGCCGGGGTCGACGGAGCAACCAAAGAGTGTTTTATCTTTGGAGCAGATAAGAGTTCTAAAGTGCATGTTATGCCCATGCGTGAAGCTGCACCTTTGTATGTTCCCCCTAAAGGGCAAGGTACCAGTGATGATAAATTGTCTGGGGATACAAAAGGGTATTTTATATATAATTGGGTGTATACGCCTTGGAATAGAGCGGATGTTATGGCATTGAAAAACGCTTTGCCTGATCCCCGTAAAAATCCGGCAGCTTTCTATGAAGGAGTGGAGGGGGCTATTTCTTCCTGTGTTATGACACTAGTTGATATAGATCTTTTCTTTGGATTAATACTCCCCCCTGATATGTGGAGAGCGATTCGTAAGTTTGATGATCAAACGATTTTAGGAGCAGATTGGAAAACTATAGGCCAAGCTGATTTAGATAGGGAACCCGCATGTAAGCCCTGTCAGATAATTTTGGATCTCCCAACAGCTATTTTGAATAAATTGAAAACGCTTGTCCCCCCTAAAAAGATTGATTGGACTATGTTAGCCTCTTGCAAACAGAAACAAGATGAGTCGGTATCTGACTTCTTCTCACTATTTGAAGAAGCGTTTCATGATTACAGTGGGCAATTATTAACGGATGACACGGGTAGGCATCTATTTGTCGACAAGTATGTGGCTAATCTCCTACCGGAGATTGCAAAGCGATTGAAAACTAGTGAAAGTTCCTGGACCACGGCGACCCCTGCGTCTTTGTTAACTATGGCTCAGTATTACGAATGGCAGGAATTAGAAGCTAAAGAAAGTGTTGAAAAGAAAGCAAAGGAGTTAAAGACGAAGGTGATGTTGGCACAGGTTCGTGGTGCGCAATCTAGAGGGAATAATAGAGGCAGGCGAGAAGGGGGTAATACGTCGTATGGTCGTCCCGACATTGCTGAGGACCAATGTGCATATTGTAAAGAGTTTGGGCATTGGGCTGAAGATTGTCCGGTGCTTCGTGAGCAACGTAGTCAGCGTGGTCGAGGAGGTGGAAGGACACGGAATAGTTATTCAGGAACGAGAGGTGGAGGAAGTGATCGTGGTAGGTTTGAGGCGAGGGGTCGTGGTCAGGATGAACGTAACACTTTCGTTCGACGGAACCAGTACCAGATATCGGAGGGTGAGAATGTGGAGAGTCAGGATTATGTGCATGCATAGGATTGCGTAGGATGGGGTGTGGAATCGGTTGAAGTGCCAGTAGATCAAAGAGGTCCATATGTATCAGCGGGCGTTTTGGGTTCTACTGATCAGTTTTTAGTTGACACAGGAGCTACTCGTAGTGCTTTGTCTAAAAACTTGGTTCCAAGGGCTCCCCTGTTTGGCGAAACGATTACATGTATAGGGTTCGATGGCACACCCTCTCCAAGCCCATTGTCACAACCTCTTGCGTTTTGCATTGATACATCTTTTGGCTTGTGCCCATTCTTATTGTCACCTCATACCCCAGACAATATTATGGGCATAGATTTGCTCAAATATTTTCGAGCAACAATACGCTGCGCTCCTGAAGGAGTGTGGGTTATTTTGAATGACAATTATCCAGATGCAGGAAGATTATGTACAATGCAGGAAATTGAAGCACTAGCCTCTCTCCCGCACACGTTATGGGCGACATCAGATACGGATGTGGGACAGATGCTCATCCCGCCTATTCAAATTACTGTTAAGGAGGGAGTATCTTTGCCACGTGTACCTCAGTATAAGATATCTAGAGAAGGTGAGATTGCCCTGACGCACATCGTTCAGGATTTGATTATTGCAGGAGTAGTGGAGGAAGTTCCTTACAATGTCTGTAACAGCCCTATTCTTCCGATTCTCAAGAAAGACACTGACGACAAAGTCTATCGATTTATTATTGATTTGAGAGAAATAAACAAAATTGTAGTGCCCCAGTACCCGGTGGTGTCTGACATCACCACCTTACTTACTTTGGTCCCCCCCACTGCCACTACCTTCTCTGTCATTGACCTTAAGAATGCTTTCTTTTCCATTCCCATCCATCCCGACAAGAGATACCTATTTGGCTTCATGTTAAATAATAAATCGTATAGATTTTGTCATGTTCCTCAAGGCTACACAGAAAGTCCTAGCATTTATAGCCAGGCTTTAAAAAGACAGCTCGACTCTTTTGAATTGCGGTCTGGAGTAGCTCTTATCCAATACGTTGATGACCTCTTATTGGCTGCAGACACCTATGCAGAATGCGAGGAGAGTACTCTTGCTTTGCTCTCCTTTCTGGCTCAGAATAATCACAAAGTTTCTAGGAAAAAGTTACAATATTGTAGACCAAAGGTGACCTACCTCGGTCATCTTTTGTCTAAGGAGGGACGTGCATTAACATCTGATCGAATTCAAGCAATTTTAGATACACCAGTCCCCCGCACTCAGAGAGATGTGCGTGCCTTCATAGGATTAACGTCCTTCTGTAGACAGTGGATAATGGGGTTTTCGCACATTATAAAACCTTTGTTAGCGTTATTGTCCAAAACTACACCAATGCCCCTTGAATGGACAGATGAATGTCAGAATGCTTTTGAACAATTGAGTCAGGCCCTTTGTTCTGCACCAGTGTTAGGTACACCAGATTACACAAAGATTTTCACGTTGTATGTGCACGAGAAAGATGGGTGCGCATTGTCGGTGTTAGTGCAGACACACGGGGATAAGCAGAGGCCCTGCGCATACTTTTCGGCCATTCATGATCCTGTAGCACGAGGATTACCTGGGTGTTTCCGAGCAGTTGCAGCAACAGCAGTAGCTATACGACAGAGTGAGGGAATAGTTTTGTCACACAAACTGTTGGTGTTAGTTCCCCATGCGGTGGACGCTCTGCTAAACCAAACGAAAACCCAGTATCTCACGAGTGCACGTTTAACAGGATATGAGCTTACACTTTTGGCGCCACATATCACACTAAAGAGATGTGCTACCCTGAACCCTGCAACTTTATTGCCGTATCCGGTTGCGGAGGGCCAAGAGGAAGAACACCATGACTGTGTTTTCCTGACTGAAGAACAAACAAAGGGTCGTGTCGACTTACAGGATACGCCACTTCCAGATGTGGATGGGGAACTGTGGGTTGATGGATCGTGTTTAAGGCTGCCAGATGGCATGACTTCTACAGCATATGCAATCACGACACTTAAGACAGTGGTAGAAACAGCACGAATACCACAGAAATCGGCCCAAGTAGCGGAGTTAATAGCTTTGACAAGAGCCTGTGAATTGAGTGCTGGCTTATGTGTGAATATCTACACAGACAGCCGGTACGCCTTCGGAGTAGCGCATGACTTTGGCCTACTCTGGAGAGAGCGTGGGTTTTTGACTTCGCATGGAGTACACATTATGCACGGAGAGCTAGTGCGTGATCTCTTGAATGCGTTGCTTTGCCCAAAGAAAGTGGCGATAATCAAATGCAGTGCACATAAAAAGGTCACTGACAAAGTGGGACAAGGCAATGCTTTTGCGGACAGTATAGCAAGACAAACGGCTATGTCACGAAATGACTCTCCAATGCATGTGGTGAAGCCGCAGGCTGAGCGATGGCATGATGCTAGAGCGGAGATATTAGACATTCAGAAATCAGCGACTGAAGCAGAACTTGCAACCTGGGCAGCAGAGGGAGTGCTGGATGATGAGGGTTGTTGGAGGAGTAAAGATATGGAACGATTGAAATTGCCTGCAGCTTACTTGCAAGCGATGGTCCAGATGACACATGGGTTGGCACATGTTGGAGCTCTTGCAATTACTCGATTGCTAACACGAGTTTGGGAGCATCCTGAGATTGCCAATACGGCCAAGAGAGTAGTGCAGACCTGTTTGATATGTTTATAGCACAATCCTGCAAAAGGGACGCATACTCCGAAAGGAGGGTTCGTTCCACCTACTGCAACGTTCGAAGTACTACAAATGGATTACATCCAGCTTGAGCGTTGCAATAACCTTAAGTATGTCTTAGTGGTGGTGTGTGCTTTCAGCAAATGGGTTGAGGCCTTCCCCACGAAGGATAATACAGCATTGACAACAGCTAAGGTTTTGCTCAAGGAGTACTTCCCTCGATACGGCGTTTGCAAATTTTTGTGGAGCGATAATGGTCCTCATTTTGTTGGGAAAATTGTGGAGTACGTGTTGAAGGGATTGGGAATCCAGCAGAAGTTTCATGCTGTGTTCCATCCTCAGTCAGCAGGTCTTGTTGAACGGTATAATGCTACTTTGAAACTAAAGTAAGCAAAGATCGTGGCATCCACGTCTTTGAAGTGGCCGGATGCCCTGCCTTTGGCATTACTCCTTATCAGATCAGTGCCCCATTCCCGAACTGGCCTCACACCTTATGAAGTGGTGTTTGGAAGGCCTATGAACATATGGGGAGTTCCTAAGCCTCGATTGTTACATGATGTGCCTTGTATAATGATGAACGATTATTTGGCACGATTAACAAATGATTTACTTTCTATTCATCAACAGGTTCGAGAAGCGCTCCCTGACAATTCTATTGGAGAGGCTTACAATCTTCGTCCTGGGGATCATGTGATGATCCGCTCGTTCGAGAGGACGAACAGCTTGGAACCGAGGTGGCGTGGCCCGAGCAGGTATTGCTCGCAACTCGAACGGCTGTGCGAGTTACCAACAGGAAGCGGTGGGTGCACTCTACTCACTGCCGTGTCTCTCCGGACCTGGTGAGCCCAACTGCATTGTCTGACTACCGAGATATCCTGGACGGGGAAAAGATCCCAGCTGTAACGTCTGTCGAATCGGAGGGAGCCTTCCCGGACCACACTGTTTCTGGACGAGAAAGATACAATCTACGACCACGATAAGAAGATTTTTTTTGGTGCGAGACTGGTTGAGTTACCGCTCCAGGTTTGTGAAACGGAAGCCGGGAATATCAAGGGGGGGGGGTCCGTTCTGCCAAGTGTAGCGACACCCGTCTTGACCCCGGAGAAGAAACCAACGGCTACCTCGGAGCTCAGCACTCATATTTTTATTTTTTAGCTGTGTTTTTGAGACATT
The DNA here is from genome assembly GCF_964263255.1 of Lissotriton vulgaris. NCBI lineage: Eukaryota > Metazoa > Chordata > Amphibia > Caudata > Salamandridae > Lissotriton > Lissotriton vulgaris. Next base: position 12,793 of record NW_028244136.1, on the reverse strand, counting down.
GTGAACTTTGAACTATGGCGTCTTCTGCGATTCAGAAAAGGGGGGTGGTGGTGATGAACAGAGTGTCTGAATTAAGCAGACCACTCTTACCCAGTCCAAAGATCAGGGCTTGATGCATCACCGTTTTTCAGCTCACTGCACCATCCCAGCTCAGAACTTGGCTATATGCAAATTAGTCTCACCCTGGCCCAGTGCATCATGGGAACAGGGCAGACCAAACTACCAAGCCAATTCTTATACTGGGAAGGAAACAAGCTACCAGGGACCGGTTTCTGGCATTTCAGCCGTCTTCGGCCCGGCTTGCTTGAATCCTGATGGTGCAATGAGCTAGGGACTCACATCTGAGTATACCCTTCCACGCTTATGGTGGACAAAAATGATTCAGAAAAGGGGGGTAGCACGAGACAAAAGAATTCTTGGTGCTGTATTATTTGTGTTGACAATTGTGGTAATAGCTGTGATAGCCTGGGTAGTAGAACTTGTGGTGCCTGCGCGAGAACATTTGCTGCCGACTACCCCGGCTCAATCTGAACATTTTCATTTCACTCTACCATATCATGAAGAGCGGCACCGCCAGACTTATTTGAACAATAGTTTTATTCAGATTCTGCATCACACTCGCAATATGACGAACACTTCTAACTGTTGGGTATGTGGGATGTAGCCTGGACACCAGAAGAAAGGGGGCACACCGCTTATCCCACTCCCGTTTTCTCATAATGGATCTTGCAATGCCTGGTACACCCTCCTATTCACCTTGCGATGGCCAACAAAAGGGGGGCTGCTTTTTTGTCTTAATAAAATTTGTTTTAATGATCGAGACGGCTATCCGCAAGCTGAAGGAACTAAGTTTGAATGGGAGGAGTACCGCCCCGATAATGTGTCAGCACCACGAGTCTACAGTAACCATCGAAGTGTCAACATGTCCAATTCCCATGTTATTAATGTTATTGATACAAAAACTGATCTCTGTGTACGTAATAAAGGTACAATCCCAGTTGGCAGAAGCGAAAGTAACACCACTCTCACCTTTGATACCCCGAATGGCATTTCATTTGTGGCCTCCCGAAATACGTACTTCATATGTGGTAATAAAGGTTATCATCGTCTCCCTTTAGTATGGTTAGGAACATGTTACATATCTTTTGTATTACCCCCCGTGTTTATTGCTCCGCCCATGTACCATAATAATTATATATTGTATCATGATTTTATATTGAATAGGGTCAAGAGAGCAGTAGTTCTTGACGAGATAGATCAAACAGACACTGCGTTGCAACAATATGTCGATTTCAATTTGGTTTTTTTTTTTTTTGTGGGAGCTGCTCTGAATAGCCGGAAAATACGACGGTTAACCCGTGTTGTTGAAAGTGTTTCCAATGATACTGCTTTTGCATTAGGAAATTTAACTGAGGAGCTTCAGATTTCTAGAATTGTAACGCTCCAGAACAGGATGGTTCTAGATGTAGTCCTTGCTGACCGGGGGGGGCATGCCGCATTATCGGAAGTAGTTGCTGTGTTTACGTGCCAGATAATTCACCATCTCTGTATGATGCCATATCCAAATTACATAAAATTGCTGCTGAGATACATCCTGACAATGGTACGTGGACCTTTTCGAGGTGGTTTTGGTCCATGCTTAGTACATGGGGTTGGAAGTTACTGACGATTCTACGTATAATAATTGGGATATTATTCTTCTTATGCCTATGTACTCAGTGTGGCCCTGCATTGTGTTCTATGTGTCTATCAACTTGTATTCCATCCAGACGAGCTTTTGCTAAACATGAACAAATGATTCATAAGGAAGTGGCCCAGATTATGTCCATCGATATAGAAGATGAGTATCCTGATTACGTCCATTATGAGGTAGCTTCAGCTAAACGCTAAAAGGGTCGTCTGTCGTAATTTGACAATGATCGGGTTAGCGTTAAGCTTTGCTACACATTATTCCCTTATCTTGACTATAGTTGTTAAACGCCATTTTGTATGTTACGGCGGCCATTTTAGAGAATGCGTCGCCTCATGGTCAGCATGCCCTTTTGTCCTTCCTCTGTACCACTGACCACTTGAGTTTGCCCAGCAACAGGCTATTTTTAGTAACGGTCAAGCCCGCATATGCGCAGTTCAGACTGACCAGTCATCACTTAGGAATGTTCCGCCAAACGTGACCAGTGGTGTTGTAGCCCCTCCCATGAGTTGGCTGTGTTCCAAAAATGACCATATATGTACTTAAAACTCTGTAACCATGTACCGCCCATCTTTTAATGTCTGTAAAACTGTATAAAAGAAGGACTTACACTGATGTTCGGTGTGATACTTCTTGCATTGCCGAAGGGTGCTGTAGGAATGTACCACCACCCCATGGGGTCTTAATAAACTTGTATTTTGCATTTTCTAGTTTCCGTGCCAACAGTTCTTATGGTGTAGAGGGTATTCTGCGGAGTATGTAGGCCTGGAGAACCCAATACCACAGGTGGCGGTGTGGAATGAGGAGTTGATGGTGTCTCGGAGATGGGGTGCGATGGTGGCGTCAGCTTTGTTGAAGACGTGGTATGGGCACGGGTCGCTTGGTGATCCGGAGTGGATGGAGTTCATCGTGCGGGTGGTGTCTTCGGTGCTGATCGGGGTCCAGTTGCAGAGGGTGGTGGTGGCGGGCATTGGTCCGGCGGTAGGGAGCGTGGTCTGTGCGTCGAAGCTGTTGTGTATGTCGGCGATCTTGCGGTGGAAGAACGAGGCGAGTGAGTTGCAGAGGTCTTGCGAGGGAGTAATGCCGTTGTTTCTGGCGCTGGGGTTGGAGAACTCTTTCACGATGCTGAAGAATTCCTTGCTGTCGTGGGTGTTGTTGTCCAGTCGTTCTTTGAGTGCCGTCTTCTTGGTGGCGCGGATCAGCTGATGGTGTTTGCGGATGGCGTGCTTGAGGGCGGTCCTGTTGTCTGTGGTGTGGTCGAGCCGCCAGGCTTTCTCGAGGGTGCGGCAGTTCTTCTTGGATTCCTTGAGTTCGTCGGTGAACCAGGGGTTTTTTTTTGCTGCCGTGTCTGCTGGGAGGGTTCTTTAGTGGTGCGAGGTCATCGGCGCAGGCGGTCAGCCATTTGGTGAGGTTGCTGGCTGCTTCATTGGGGTTCGTTGTGCTGGTGAGAGTGTTCTGGCTGAGGGAGGCAGTGAGCTGCTTAGTGGTGATCTTGCTCCAGCATTGGCGGGGGGCCTGTTGCGGGGGTGGTGGGTCGTAGTTTTTTTGTAGCTGAAGTGGACAGCTGTGGTTGGTCTAGTGGATTCCAGTGGAGTGGCTGAAGGAGATGTGCTTGCTGGATGAGAAGACTGGTTCAAGCGTGTAGCCGGCGTAGTGGGTGGGGGTGTTCACCAGTTGCTTGAGTCCGAGGTTGGCAAGGTTGTCCAGCAGGGCGGTGGTGTGTCTGTCATTGTTGTTCTCCAGGTGAAAGTTGAGGTCTCCTAGGAGGATGTAGTCGGCGGAGGGAACGGCGTGCGGGCTGATGAAGTCTGCGATGTCTTCGCTGAATTGTGTGCGTGGTCCCAGTGGTCTGTAGATGAGGGTGCCGCGGAGGGTGGTCTTGGGGTCCGTGCATATCTGGAAGTGCAGGTGTTTGGCGGCGGTGAAGGTTTCGTCGGAGTTAGTTGAGATGCGGATGGTGTTCTTGTGTACGATGGCGATGCTTCCTCCCGTCTGGTTGACGCAGTCCTTCCGGGTGATCTTGTATCCGTCCGGTATGGCTATGGAGATGTCGGGTGCTGAGGAGGCGTTTATCCAGGTTTCGGTGAGGAAGGCAACGTCCGGTGCTGTCGTGTCGAGCAGGTCCCAGAGTTCCACGGCGTGCCTGTGGATGGAGCGGGTGTTGAGCAGGATGCACCTCAGGGGGTTGCTGCTGGTGCAGGGCTTGGTGGTGGACGTGCAGGTCCAGTGGCAGGAAAAACGGCAGGCTTGGCAGGCGAAGGGTCCGTGGGTGCGTCTCGGGGTGGCTCGGTAGCAGGCAGGGTTCCGTCCGGTGTTGAGTGCGATGAGTGTTGCGGCGTCGTAGGCCCGTCGGGTCATCTTCGCTCAGCAGGGGCCAGGGGTCCTGGCACTGGGCGCGGTCCAGGAGCGGACGGGCGCAGATGGGCTTACCTTTGGCGCGCCTTTGGTGCACAATTGGCGCGCCCGCTGCGCATCAACGCTGCGCGTGCGCACGGTCGCCATTTATGGTGACATGCGAGGGAGGGAGGAGCAGCTGGGAGGCGGGGAGGGCACAGAAGGAAAAGGGGGCGTGTCCTCTTACACGGCGGCGGGAAGCGGGGAGCGGGGTGGGTGGGCACCGGGGTCAGCAACAGGGAAAGCAGCACAGGGGGGGACACAAACGCAGAAAAAAGGGGCAAGAAAACCAAATTAAAAAGAATAAACAAAAGGAATCACAATATTCAACAGAAACAACAGTTAATGCAGGAGACCACACCGAGCGACGGGGGCGTGGTCAGCAGGCAGGCTCAGTGAGGCTGAGGGCAGCGGCAGGCGGGGAGCACACGCTACAGCTGGTGGCCGTGCGGCGCGGGGGTGTCCTAAGAATAGGTCCATCAAACACTCTGTGACTGTTCTTGCACTATTGTAGTTGCCCATTTAGCAGTCTGTGATAATTTTTTTCAGTGCACTATCACTCAAACACATATAAATTCAGTCAGGCACTCTCCTTACAGACTGTAATCATTTAGTCAGTACCCAAGAACTGATGCAGTGAAGCAGGCGTTAAGACATGAACTGCTTCAAACCCCTATCTAGTATATATGCATTCTTCTATCCATCTGCACACCTGTGTTTCACATCTTCAATTCTCCATTCTGTATTTTTATCCTTCCACCAAACACTCTGTGACTGTTCTTGCACTACTGAAGTGACCTATTTAGCAGTCTGTGATCATCCTTTCACTGCACTAATACGCAAGCACTCATAAATTCAGTTAGGCACTCTTCTTACAGATTTGTAATCATTTAGTCAGTACCCAAGTACTGATGCAGTGCAATAGGCCTTAGGCCATGGAATGTTTCAAACCTCAATCTAATATATATGTATTCTTCTATCAACCTGTACACTTGTGCTTTATATCTTCAATTCACCACTCTGTATGCTTATAGTTCCACCAAACACTCTGCGACTGCTCTTGCAGTACTGTAGTGAACAATTTAGCAGTCTGTGGTAATCCAATCACCGCACTAACACTGAAGCACTTATAAATTCAGTCAGGCAATCTCCTTACAGAACTGTAAATATTTAGTCAGTACCCAAGTACTGATGCATTGAAGTAGGAATTAGGCCATGGACTGCTCCAAACCCTTTATACTATCAGTCTTCTATGCACCTGCAAACTTGTCTTTTATACCTTCAGTTCCGCTGTTATAGTATGTGTTTCCCCTTGTACTGTTCTAGTGATGCATTTAGTAGCATGTACTAATCCATTCACTGCTCAAAATTTCAACTACTGATCAATTCATTAAGGTACTCTTCTTCCAGATGTAGTTCTTGGTCATTTTACATTGTATTTATTTAGTAATAGAATAGTATATTTCATATATTTATTTTTATAATGTTATATATATTTTTATAACAGATTCTATTTATCAACAATAAAAGAAATTCATCATGCCTTCAAAAAGTGAAAAGAGGAAACAACATAATAAAGCTTATTATTTAAAGAGAAGTCATCCACAAGATTTACCTGAACAACAATGTGTGAACAAAAAGAGAAAAACTCCTGGTAAGACAACGAAGGTTTTTTTGAAGAAGTTATCAAACACTCGGAGTAGCGTGGACAATGTGACAAATGCAAACAGTGTATCTGCAACAAAAAAGAAAAACAAGAGAAAAAAGGAAAACTATGGAAAATCATCTTCTAAACAAACACTATATAGCAAAAGGAGAAAGAATCAATTTCAGGAAATTAGAAATAGAATGTTTTATAATAGAGTTGTTTTAAATTTGATGAAGGAAATGTAGAAATGTAAAAGAAAAACAGCATTTTATAAGAAGAAGAAACATATAGAAAATATAGTTGAGAAGGCTTTTGAATTGAAAACTCAGTTGTTTATTTTAGTAATCAATATAGTTTGATCACTAGATAAGCCAATCCATTTAATGAAGGCCAAAAGTAAGTGGAGAAGAGTAATTGAGAGAAGTAACTTTTCAGATTTTTTTGGGTGAATGGAAACATAGTTTAAGTTCTGAGCCTTTTATTTATTAAAGAGAGTTATTTTCAGAGTAATGATTTGTTGCATGCAGTTGACACTAGTGGTCATGCTTATGAGGTTAGAAATGGTTGTCCTATTGAGAAAAAGAAAATTGTTCCTAGAAATTCAGAAGAGGTGTTAGCTGATGAAGTTTTGGGGAGACGTCCTAAAGCTCAAGTGTACACTTGGAATTGCAGTAGTATTTGTAGTGCACTGTACGGCAGGAATCTAGAGATTTTTTACGCAATTTCTTACGTAACTATACTAAGAAAAGTTTTAAACAAAAGATTAAGGTGTTGCAAGGACTAGACCCTTGCAGAGTGAGAGAGAATACTGGTTTTCAAGGTCATTCTCTTGCTTGTCTTTCTAAAAAAGTATGTCGAAGTGTTTTTTACCATTTCAGGATATTAGTAGTACATCATACTCAAATAAAAAAATTAGTCAGAACATTGTAATATGAAAATGAGTCAGGTTTCTCAATTTATGTCATTAGTAAAATACTTTACGCATCTCTTACAGCATTTCATATTCTTGTCTGTGTGCCAATTTTATTACTCTGCATGCATTTTCTGCTTGCACCCATGTCAAAGATTGCGCAAGGGTCTTGTAATTCTGTCTCAATATCACACCTCAGAAGTATACCTCAAACACTAAAATCTCAAAATGGCTGTGTTTACCTCTCATTTCTCATACATATTCAGATACCCAGCCAATCAGATTTTATCACACACAAAATCAAAACCAAAGTAACATTTTAATTTGTTCAAATTATCAACACTTTCAAACTCACATAATCTTCAACCTACCCCCAATGCTCTCTACCAATTACCATACTTACTCTTCATAAAACCCCTACCTAAACCCAAAGGTGAAAGAGTCATCACTCAATGTTGCACTCAACCAACATCTAAACACTGAAACTTGTTATTTTAATGTATTTCTTTTTTGTCTTTTTGAGCCGCAGTCTGCGCACGGTGCGCGGACCCCACGATTTTAAAAATTTTATTTTTTTATTTTTTTCAACCTTTGGGGTCCTTTACAGACCCCATGACAAAACCTAGGGGGCTCAGGAATCTCTACCCTGTCTCCTATCCTAACCACTATCATCTGCCACAAAAACAAGATGCCGGACAACACTTCCTCATTTCGACTGACTGGAATGTTGACAGATGTCCAGCAGCCAATCAGAATTCCGCACGTGCACGCTAAGGTCCGCGCACGAGCAAGGACAGTGCAAGGACGGTGCAAGCCCGTGCGCACACCGTGTCCCGCCTATGGATATATAATTTGAAAAAAGTCGATTTTCTCAACAATTACTGAAGGGATTTTCACCAAATATACAAAAGGCATTTCTGCATACCAGGCTCTACCATTTTATCAAGTTTGCAGTAATTCCATTCAGACGTTCGGGCTGTAGCTGTGTCTAAAGGTCCTATGGAAAATTGCATTGGACTCAATTTCACATTCAATTTTCTCAAAATCTACTGGAGGGATTTACACCAAACATACAAAAGGCACTGCTGGATACCAGTCCCTACCATTTTGCAAAATCTGGTGTAATTCTGTTCAGCCGTTCGAGCTGTAGCCTTGTCAGAATGTCCCTATGGAAATTAACATGGGGAAAACACGTTTTCGGACCCCCTTTTTTCTCGGCCCCCGCTTGACGAATCCCCCCGAAACGTTTAGGGAAGGAGAGCAGCGCAGCGAGGCAAATTTAAGGAAAATTACAGGCAGATCCCTCAATCTGCGCCAATGTTATTCCCCATAGAATGTTCAAAATTTCCTATGGCAACTAGGTCCTAACTATATATACCTACTGGCGACAGCCAGTAGGTAATATGCATATTTATATATATCCAAGCAAACTCCTCCACAAGAAAGAGCAGAGGCCACAGCGGGGGACAGCATGGAAGCACTTTATTTTTATAAATTCGGCGAATGCATTTCGTCATAGTGTTGCCTTCCTCAGCACCCAAGTGTCCAGGAGGTTTCCATCAACGCAATGATTACGTCCTGCTGCAACCTACAGCCGTGTGACCAAGGCCAATGTTGTAATCCCACCTGTTGCACTTCTTGGCGTGGTTCCGAACTGCAACTCCCAGAATGCAGCACTTTGCTCTCAGGTAGGTGATGAATGGAATATCAAACCCAGTGGTCGGGAAGAACGCATGAATGCAAATGATAAAGACAGCCCAGTTGTCCTGCTTGCAGTGAAAACAATGCTCTTCCTTTAGTCCCCACACTGCTTTAGCCCCGAAGCTCAGGTCCAATTTTTGGCAGGGGTAGCAGTGTCAGTGCACGCCGCCCAACACAAGGATAAATATCCTCACAACCGCCTCGTTTATCCCTGAACATCGCGGCGGGCCCTGGCTATTCCAATCCCTTGGAGTACCAAACAAAGCCGCAGCAAAGCCAGAGAGGCTAGAGCCAACTTAATAAAGCTGGGGCCTCCGTACTGTGTCTCTGGCAAAATACAGAAAATAGAAAATAGAGATCGAGAGAGAGAAACATAACCAGGACCACACGTCAGTGCAGTAAGAAATTTAAGTAAGATGATCTTGCCGTGTGGGGTTGAAGATGATATCTCTCTGTTCCTTGCTGATTGGCTTCTCTCCCTGACTCATCTTGCACAACAGTAGGTGGCGAAGTGCCTAGATCAGATGGCCCAGTCGGCAAACAGCATCTCTCTACTTGGGACAATAAGGGCTCAGCCCCTGGTGACTCAGGCGGCCCTTGATCATCCTTGCCCTGTGACGGGAGACTTGGAGAAGGATCTAGAGTCCTTGCAAGCATGGTTAATGGATAGGCTGAATGATCTAGCCCCTGAGATGGCCCCCGACTAACATTTAAGCGGGTCTCAGCCCCTTGTTTCACTGAAGCACTATCGGCCTCTCGACGGCAGTGCAAGGTGGCGGAAAGGGCATGGCGGTCTCAATATGATCCCATGGCCAGGCTTGCCTATAGGACAGCGGTTAGAGCATACCATCGGGATATTCTCCTTGGAAAGAAAGATTACTTGGCAAGGAGGATAGAGGCCGCCTCAAACTCCCGCAAAGAGATTTTTACGATTGTTAGGGAGTTTACTGCCCCTCGATCTAATTCAACCCAGGCTACCTCCTCTGAGCCGTGGGTTTCTGCCCTTGCCGATTTTTTCACCACCAAGATCAAACTGATTCAGGATTCTTTTTCCTTGAAGGTGGTTGAAGTATCCCCTAGTTTTGAGGACGGCTCTGCTTTGGGGGCCCCGGTGGGTCCAGTTCTGGCGGATTTTCCGCCTATTTCAGCTATTTCTTCACTGGCACTTATGGCCAATCTTAAATCTGGGTCGCCTCTTGACCCTTGTCCGGCCAAATTCTGGCTAAAATGGCTGAAGTGGTGAATCCGCTGACAAACCCACTTTTGAATCTCTCCTTGAGTCGGGGGGTGGTACCACAGGTCTGGAAACAGGCGAATGTTATCCCCCTCCTTAAGAAACCTGGTCTTGATCCTGAGGTTCTGGCCAACTACAGGCCGATTTCTCTTCTTCCTGCGCTGGTCAAGATCTTGGAGAAGCATGTGCACACCTTGCTCTCCAATTTTCTGGAATCGTACAATCTGCTGCACCCCACTCAATCTGGCTTCCGCCCCAATTTAAGCAACGAGACAGCGCTCTTGGAGGTGTCTGAAGCCATTAAAGAGGCACTGGACTCGGGAGGCAAGGCTATGCTTGTAATTCTAGACCTGTCGGCTGCTTTTGATACAGTCCCCCATGAGGGTCTCCTCGCCAGACTTCATGAGATCGGTCTGAGGGGGACGGTGCTCAGCTGGTTTAAATCTTTTTTGGCTGACCGTCGACAAACGGCCTGGGTCCCACCTAGCTCTGCCATGATGCCGCCTTTGGGAGTCGGAGTTCCGCAGAGTTCTGTGTTGAGCCCGACTCTTTTTAACATCTTTATGACCCCTCTGACGGCACTGGCTGAGTCTTTTGGGGCCCAGATCGTTTCCTACGCCGACGATACCCAGCTCCTCTTTACGTGCAGGAAAGGAGAAGATTTTGATGGAGAGAGTAATCGTGAGTGCCTTGGGGCTGTTTTCAAATGGTTCCAGCTTAACTGCCTCAAGTGCAACTCAGATAAATCTGAGGTACTCTTCTTCGGTTGTTCATCCGATCCAGATTGGCAGGAATGGTGGCCGGTCAACATGTTCCCTCCAGCGGGCTCGTCCCAGCTGGCAAAGAACCTGGGGGTCAAGATTGACAATGGTCTGGCGTTAAGATCTCAGATCCTTGGTCTTACAGGAACATGCTTTGGCCTCCTCAGGATGCTCCGTAAGCTCCTTCCGCTGCTTGCTGAGGAGCACAGGAAGGTGACGGTGCAGGCCTTAATAGGCTCAAGACTGGATTATTCCAACGTCCTGTATCTTGGCCTGCCGGAATATCTCCTACAACGGCTGCAGGTGGTCCAGAACTCGGCCGCAAGGGCCATTTTTGGTCTGCACAGGCGAGCCAGAGCTTCTGGTCTTCTGCAGTCGCTGCATTGGCTGCCTATCCGTAAGCGGATCGTTTTCAAGGCTTTGACCCTGGCCCATAAGGCGCTTTACGCCTCGGGAGCCAAATATCTTCAGAAGAGGCTTGCCTTTTACTATCCGGCCAGATCTTTAAGGTCTGAAGCACTGTTCCTCGCTGTGGTCCCACGAGTAAAAAGGGCCTGGATTGGAGGTCGCTCTTTTAAGCTGTTGGCGCCACAGCTTTGGAATACTCTGCCCCTAGCATTACGTAGTACCTCTAATCTGTTGAACTTCAGGAAGGGCCTTAAAACTTGGCTTTTCGCCCTTTAGGTTGCTCTTTCCTCTTTTTGCCTGGTCTGTTATTTTACTGTGTTGTGTTTTTTCTTTTGTTACTGGTTCGTTAATAAAAGCGCCGGGACACTCCATGGAGTAGCCGTGCGCTATAGAAAATAAAATAACATAACATAACATAACATAACATAACATAACATAACATAACATAACATAACATAACATAACAAGTGGAACGGGAGGTTCAACGGGCAACACCTGTTCATCAGCTGGCATTTCCACTTCACACAATATATCTAGATCATTCCCAGATCTGCTCATAGGAGTTTGAAAACATTTAAAATGAGACATTCTTCGTGATAGTCTCTGCAGCTTTCTGAGCAGTGATCATGGTTCCGTTCACTGTTTATACTTTCTATGGATGAGGCTCAAAAGTTAGCATGAATTTCCCTCAGGAATGTCTATTCTTTACCAGCACTAAATTGCCCAATTTCATTGATGAGGTAAGGGGGATACACACTTTAGATAACCCTGCTCACACCCTGGTTAGCTTGGCACGAGCAGTCAGACTTATCCTAAAGGCAGTGTGGAAAGTTTTTGTACTCAAAACACACAGTAATACAGTGATAACACCACAAATCGACACCACACCAGTTTAGAAAAAAGGACATTTATCTAAACTCAACAAGACTGAAATGACAAAAATCCAACATACATGTTATAAGAATATGACTGTAAAAAGGTTTCAAACAACTTGGCCCATAAAAAATGATGGATGCGTGATATCTCTCAAAGTACCTGTAGTTGTGACAAAATTCACAAGGCCAAACAGCCGCAGAGATGGGAAGAGTCAAAAACAAAGAGATGTGTCAGTTCCTGAGACCATGAGGAGGTGATGGAGCAGTTCTGCTGCACACAGGAGAAGTGATGCATTGAATCCGGTATGTAGGGGAAGTGATGAGTCAATTCTGAGATGGTTCTGGTCTGCGGATGATGCATCAGGGAAACTTGCCGCTCAGATACTTTGCTTGGAAATCCGGGATGCTTTGACGATCAATGTGACGGTATTGAGAGGCGCAGAATCAATTTCTTCAGCTGTGATGCGTCGGTTCTTGCAGCGATGACAGGAGCGGCAGTGGCACAGTGATGCGTGGAGATTCTTCTTGCATATGGGTGCTGTGTCTGAAAAACAGCCACAATTTTATTTATTTATTTATTTATTTCGCATACTTATAGAGCGCAGACCTGTCACCCAAAGGGCATCCTGGCGCTTTGATCAGAGAACCCCCGCACTGAACAAGCACAATCACACAGCCATTACTTGGGAAAGAGATGAGTCTTTAAGGCCTTCCTGAACGGAAGATAGTCCTTATTGCTCCTGAGAGTGAGTGGGAGAGAGTTCCACAATTTGGCTGCCGCCACTCTAAATGAGCGGCCGCCCATCCTCACTCTTTGAAACCTAGGCACCACCAGAAGGTGAGCCGATGACGACCGCAAGAGCCGTGGGGCAGAATACCATGCAAACATGTTTTGTAACGGGGTAGGGCCCAGGAGGTGTACCGCTCTAAACACCAAACAGGCCGCTTTAAATTGGACCCGTAGATCTACCGGGAGCCAATGCAGATCACGAAGCGCAAGAGTAGAAGAGCTAGATCTGGGTCGTGAAAGGGCCAGTTTAGCAGCCATATTCTGCACCCTCTGCAGCTTCCCTATCAAGTTTTTTGGAGCCCCCAGGAGAAGACCATTACAAGAAGAGCGATGCTCCAATTTACTTATAGTTGCGTTGCCTTTCCAGCTCCCAACAGCAGGA